>NW_017672340.1:116149-132070 GCF_001879085.1 Nicotiana attenuata
AAATTCACATCTCCGGATTTCTCGTCTCGCCACGAGTCTATACATATCAAAATTATCAAAATCGGGGTCCATTTGACCCCTCAAATCCCTATTTTAAACTCTCTTAAATTCAAGCCCTAAACCACCATTTTTGACCTTTGATTCCTTGATTATTCAGTCCAAATTCATGTTTATACACCATAAAATTAAGCTCTAAGTCCAAGAGTTCATACCTGATAATAGCCCTCGAATACCTCTTCAAAATCGCCTCAAAGCTCTCAAGGTTCGGAGTCCAAAATGTCACTCTTTCAAAAATTCGCGAAGAAGATGTTCTCACTTAACATGCCAGTTATTTCTGCTTCTGCGAATTAATTCCCGCTTTTGCGCCTTCCGCTTATGCGGTCAATGTCCACTCCTGCGGACCTTTCACTTAAGGCGACTTTCCGCTTCTGCGATCCAACTTCACATCTGCGGGACCGCTTAAGCGACCCAATGTCCCGCTTCTGCGGAACCTGACCTGGGCTCCTATTTCCGCTCCTGCGAGGCCTAGATCGCTTCTGCGAGACCGCATCTGCGATCTCCTTTCCGCAGATGCGGAAACACCTGCTGCAACCAAAAACCTGCAATTTTCCAACTTCAAATTCTTTCCGTTAGCCACCCGAAATCACCTCGAGGCCCCCGGGACCTCAACCAAAGTTACCAACACATCTTAAAACATTATTCAAACTTGTTCCAATCCTCAAAACACGTCTAACAACGCTAAAACCATTAAATCACATCGAATTCAAGCCTAAGTTTCTTCAAAACTTCCGCAATACGCATTCGATCAAAAACCCGACCAAAACATCTCCGAATGACCTGAAATTTTGCACACACATCCAAAATCACCTAACGGAGCTACTGAAACTCTCGGAATTCCATTCCGACCCTCGGAACAAAATCTCACCTACCAACCGGAATTTGCCAAAATACTAACTTTGCCAATTCAAGCCTAATTCTACACCGGACCTCCAAAAGCAATTTCGATCACGCTCCTAAGTCACAAATCATCCCCCGAAGCTAACCGAATCTCGGAAAATCACATCCGAGCCCTCTAACCAACTAGTCAACTTCCGGTTGACTTTTCCAAAACAAGCTTTCCTTAGAGAGACTAAATGTCTCATCTCCTACCAAGACCAAACCAATCCAACTCGATTACCTCAAATACCGATAATGAAGCATAGAGAAACATAATATGGGAAAAACGGGGCGATAACTCACGTGACGACGGGCCGGATCGTCACACTTATATATTTGTCTTGCAGTTCCTGTGATATTGCAATATAATAGGTTCCAAATGAGAGAAAAGAAAACGACTGCTAAACCTAAAAGGAACGAAGAGAAGTCTCCAATTTTAGTAGGTTTTTGTATTATGGGAAAAAAAAGGTCTCCTAAACCTAAAAGAATAGGAAAAAAAGTACTAACTATTAGGGAAATTATTAAATATGTATTCTTAAATATTAGAGAAATAATTAAATTACTATTTCGTCTAGTGTGAAAATAAGTTTTGAAGGGTATAAAAGGCGAACGATATTTTGATGGGGCCTTCGTGCTTTTAATATAGTAATATAATATAACTAGTTACTATGTACGTGTGTTACACGTAATTATTTAGTCAGAACTCTTATGTGAAAGAACAACTAACTAAATTTAGTAACAAATTGTTTACAAGCTGATATGGTCATTTTAAAGTAATTAACGTGATAAAAATACAGCAATCATTTAAATTCTAAAAATTAATGTTATTATATTAGTAGAATACTTGAATTCAAAATGATATCGTCTTAACCCACAAAGATGATCAATTTAGTTAAGTTAACTGATATTCTGTTTACAGTGTATAAAAAATTCAGTGTGGTTATCATATCTTATACTTCTTTATAGAGGACGTTTTTGGTGAATGTTTCCTTCTACAACTTTGGTTACTCCATCTCAAAAGTAAAACATATAGTTATCCATCTTTGAATCACCTCCAAGAAGTATTACTTTTTTACTGTTGTACTTTGACATATTTGTGAGGGTTGTCTCNATTCACTCTTTTGTTTGTTGGTAAGAGCACATGATCTCATGAATGATTGGTGATGTTGTAAACTTTCTTGTTGGGTAAGTGCATGAGTTGAGGGTGCTTAGTGGTTGCAAGTCGGCTCTTGAGGTTGGGTGGTGACAAATAGGTTGTCGGAATTGATTGAATTGAAGGGTTATACTTGGGCTTGCTTAAACGGGAAGAATGTGAATTTTTGTGTGTTCATGCTTGTGTGCCGGTATTGATCATAGTCAAGGGTATAGTGTGTGGTTAAAATTTAAGGTGCTCCTCTATGATTGAACCTTGTACGTAGTTGGGGGTCTATTAGATAGTCCCATTGCTCGAGGACGAGCAAGAGTCTAAGTGTGGGGTGTTGATGTTTAGCTTAAAGTATATATATATTTCTATGTATATCGCCTCATATTTTACTTTTGTTTTGTGAATTTGGGATGTTAAATGTGTTGATTTATGTTAATTTGATGTGTTTTTATGTGTAGGAATGATTCGGGAGCAATTGGGGGCGAAACACGCGAGATTTGAGCCAAAACGAACGAAACCGGGCAATGTGCGAATTTGGGTGCCACAGGTGGCGCCCGGCCCTACCTGTGGCGCCAAAAATAGTAGCTCAAAATTGTGGGGCGCCGTGGAGGGCGCCTGGCGCCGGGCTGGGCGCCGGTTATGCGGATTTTGTCCTATTTTGCCCGGGACACAATTTATTCGGCCCTAGACCTATCCAACACGTATAAAAGCAAGACTAAACATATTTTTTGGGGGGAGGACGCCACTTTTGAGGATATCTAACACACTTTGAAGGAGAATTCACGTGGGGCAACACACATCACACTTGGAGGAGGCTTCGAACTAGTTTTTCTTCTCTTCTCTTCCTTTAATTTCATAGTTTATTAGTTCTAGAGTTTTTGGTGCTACATGAACGTTGTAGTTTAAAGCTTGAATTGTTCTTATTATTTTATTATATTGGTTTATTTATTCAATCTTGCGCTTAATTATTTGATTGCTTGATCACCAATTGAATACTATCTACGAATCTAGGATTGAACTCGGGAGAGGGAATTCTAGATTGCATATAAGATTGAGTAGAGCAAGATCTTAACTCTTAGGGGGAGCGGATTTGCGGTTAGGATAGGAATATACCTAATCGCCTTGCTTGGTTATTATACGGGAATTATAAATGCGTTCTTGTTAATCCTAATTCCATAGGAATATAGGCGTTAGGTTAGCTTGAATAGGCGAGTTGTACTTCGGGAGAAGGCTACGAGCAATATTAACCCCGTCAACCAATAAACTAGATAAATTAATTAGACAATTTAGGTAGAAAACTCAACGGGATTGTTAGCTAACCCATAGCTCTAGAATATTCACTCATATTGAATTCGTTTCTATAATTCACCGACTTGTTTTCTTTAATCTCTTAGTTTACTACTCTAGATTATCTTTAGTTAAATATTCATATTAGGATTCGCTTGAATACATTAATTGTTTGGTTTAATTTAGCTGATAGTTAATCACAAGTCCCTGTGGGTACGGTATCTGGACTTACAATCCTATATTACTTGTCGACCACGTATATTTGCGTGTGCGTTTGGGAGCAACATATATTAATGAGAATTAATTTTAAAATTCTAAATGATAGGAAAGTAACTTAAGTTACAATTTTGTCCAATATAAACTCTATTTTTAAAGGGTAAAAAAGGCAAACGATATTTCGCTAAGGGCATTCGTGCTTTTAATATAGTACTAGTTACTATTTACGTGCGTTGCACGTAATTATTTAGTCAGAACTCTTATGTGAAAGAACAACAAACTAAATTTAGTAACAAATTATTTACAAGCTGATATGATCATTTTAAAGTAATTAACGTGATAAAAATATAATAATCATTTAAATTCTAAAAATTAATGTTATTATATTAGTAGAATACGTGAATTCAAAATGATATCGTCTTAACCCACAAAGATGATCAATTTAGTTAAGTTAACTGATATTCTGTTTACAGTGTATAAAAAATTCAGTGTGGTTATCATATCTTATACTTCTTTGTAGAGGACGTTTTTGGTGTATGTTTCCTTCACAACTTTGGTTTCTCCATTTCAAAAGTAAAACATATAGTTGTCCATCTTTGAATCACCTCCAAAAAGTATTACTTTTTTACTATTGTACTTTGACATATTTGTGAGGGTTGTCTCAATTATTTATAAAGTTATGTGAAATTTAAATTATTTTGGATATAACTCGAATAAAATTATTACTGTCACACCTCCTTTTTCCTACACCTGTGAGGGCGTAAAGGAGTTTTTTCAATTAAAGGACAATCGGAACGGAATTTATTATTAATATTCAGAGTCGCCACTTGGGAGATCAATGGTGTCCCAAGTCACCGGTTGAATCCCGATCCGAGGAAATTATGAGTCTATTAACAGTCCGCGAACCAGAAATGCGAGTAAGGAATTCTGTTAACCCGGGAGAAGGTGTTAGGCATTCCCGGGTTCCGTGGTTCTAGCACGGTCGCTCAACTGTTGTATTTGATTTTATCTGATTTCAAAACATGTTCTAACCTATGTGCCTTTTATTAATAAACCGCTCTTATTTTTATTTTTAATAAGAATTGCAACATCGTGAAAATGCGTCTCGAACTACGTCGCACCAGTGCACCCGTGGTTGTCAACACATTTCGACTCCGTTGAGATTTGGATTTGGGTCACATCAATGTGCACCCGTATTTAAGAAGGTAATTTTATTAAAATACGCGCCTAAAACAACCACGTGTTTATTATCTTTGGGGAAGACCGTGAAATTCGCTAAACGGCCCGTCCCGAAGTCCGAGTATTTTATATAGCATTTATTGAGGGCCCCGCAATTTTGCACTTTTATTTGGCGAGGCTCTTCTCATTTTATTTTTAAAAGGCAATCCTAATGTAATCTATAGTTTTCTCCTCACTGTGTCTTTAAAATAAAGAAAACCCCCTAATTAATTATTGTTGAGCTATTATACTTTCAGAGAAAAAAAACGGGCCTTGTAATCAGCCCAATAAGGAAACATTGCCAATCTCAAAATCAGCCTAGCCTGAAAGCAGGCCCGACCTCGTATTATTGTCTCAATTGGACTGCTTGCTTGGCCCAGACTTGGACACAAAGGGCATTACCTTTGAATCTGGGCCTGTGTCAAATGAGCTGAAGCTCAAACTGTGGAGATCAGGCCACTGGCCTTATATCAAACAAAACTAAATTCAATTAGAAGTGAGACACGCTGAATTTATTTCAAGCTACACTAAATGCCTTCAATAACTTGTAACTAATCAGTAGAACCCTGTTTTAATTATAGTTTATACCCAGGCTTGTAGATAATCACAGGTCTTTGTTATTCTAAAGTATTGATCCTATTAAGGTATTTACTGAAATGAACTACCAGATTCAAGGAACTAATTTGACACTTATCCTTTGCTAATTCTAAAATACTATTTCGAATACTGTTAAACTATGATTTAACATGAACAATCACAAAAGGCTACAACTAACTAATATGAACAATCACAGTCCAACAGTTCGTACAGTTTTCAATTCAAATTAAACAGTCCAAATAATTGTTCCAGTTATACTTGAGCATGAATAGCTAAGCTAAATTTAAAGGCTAATCAATGATTCTAAAAAAATCTCAAGTGACCAATAACAATTCTTCTTCATTGATTTCTCCAAATTGTTCATACACAGGAATCAAGCTTCCAGCTCATAGTGAATGTGTACCTGGAATCTGGAATCTGGAAATGAGAAGAAGAAGAGCAAGTCACCAACAACAGCTACGCGCAGAAATCAACCAGCCAGGAACCAATTCAATGACCAAGGAAAAGTTCGAAACCAAGCAAAACCCAAACGATTGACCACAAAATTACTTGAACACACTCAAATGCAATCAAAATTTGATCCAGGACCTACAGAACTTCTTCAGCAATCGAAACGACTAAAACTCACTCCAAATGAACCCTAACACCTTCAGATGCTCTGAACAACTAAGTATAGAACAGAACTAGAGAGATTTGACTTATTTTTGATCTTAAAATCAATGTAANTTGTTTAAAAGGTTACGGATGTTTTTAGAACGTAGTCTTTTAATACGTGCCTTTCTTTTAGTACGTACCTTGTTATAAGACGAATTGTAATTAGGAATAAGAAAATTATGTACGTACTTTTCTAATTCAAGTAGGATCAAAGTTGTAGGGTCGGGCATATATATGAATATTTTAAATCGAAAAATAATTTTATCATTAGGTAATTTATAATTAGATCCTTAAATTATATAAATAATTGAGGGCATAAAAGTCGGTCAATGTTTCAGGGATATTTTAGTCGCTCAACATTTAGCATAAATTATTTGTGCTTTTATAATAATATATATATATATATAGATAGAATAGATGATTACCAATACTAACTCCACAGTGGAGTCGGTTTATTTAGCCTGTTAGGGCGTAATTTGATTCTTAAATGCCACATGTCCAGAAATTAAGCAAAACAATTTGGCAGAAAGTAGAGTTTATTTATATTCCGGAGAAAAGAAAGTCCCCAGTTTACACGCAATTAAAATCCAAATCCCATAGATAGTTCCAGTTTGAAAGAGATATATAGTCCACTACCCATTTAAGCATTGAAAATTCTTTTCTTAAAATTCAAATACTTTACTTTTTCAACTCCAAGTTTTTGCCTTCCTTAGAAATTAAGTAATCATCCAAGATTCAATTTTTCTGCTACAATCGATCTCCCCAGGTTCGTTAATCATATTTCACGTCGTCTTTTCCTGCTTCTGAATCGATTTTTAAATTACTGTAATTGATTTATTGTCTCTTCATATGTTTGGATTCTAGTTGTTTTTTTCTTCTCTCTTCTAGATGCTGATTATGTTCAGGTTATTTTCCATTACTTATTTGCTTTTGAAGATGGTTAGGGTTTAGGATAGGAAAAATGAAGTTTTTATTGGTAGAAAATGTTTACCTTGCTGATGACAGCAAAATAATTGTTTTGCTTGTTTCTTAATATCTAGGGTTCTACGTCTGCCCACCAATGGGTTTTGCTTAAGGAATGTTCCCTTAATTCTCTTATTTACTGAATAAACACGTAATTTAAGACTTGCATTCTGGTAAATATGAAGTATTACTGCATTGCCGTTCTGTTATTCGGATAAGATGGGTTTTTAAAAAAAATAGAATTGTGGAGAGATTGTTTTGAATTCTGATGAATTTTTATCTCTATTTGCTACTGAAAATAGGGTTAAGAAACTGATGGCAACGGCGACTATCGCCACTGCAGCAGGTGCTGCTGCTCTATTATATTATACGTTAAATAAGAAGTTGCAATCTGCTCCAACAACGGATGATGACGAGGAGGAATGTGGCAGCAGTAGCCAAGATCATGCTCAACTAGGAATTAATAGGGTTTCCAATAGACTTATACAGGCCCCTGCTACGTGGTTAGAGACAATCGCGACATTATCTGAGACTCTTAGGTTTACTTACTCGGAGACCCTGGGCAAGTGGCCTATTGGTGACTTGGCTTTTGGCATCAGTTTTCTTTTGAAGCAGCAGGTAATCATGAATCGATTGTTTACTTTTTTCCTAGTAAAGGTATTTGGTTGATGTGGAATGTTATGCAGTGTACTGTCATATGTTTAAGATCTGTTGTCTTCATGTTAGAAAAGGGAGCATATAATATGTATGCAAATAATTGCACCATGAAATGGAGTAGAGGGAAGAAGATGTTAGATCAGAATGCAGTTGGTCAACTTGTCCAGTATAGAGCAATTCTTTAAAAAAAATTCTTCCTGTTTTTGGATTATGTGATGTGAGGAGTTTTATATTCATATTCCTTTCTTTCTACACAGACATGCATTTATCAAAAATGTCTAGCCAGGTGATTTTGGATTATTTTTGTTGCTTTTCTGAGACTGAACTCAGTGCTCTGTCCTGTTTTATCATTTCATTTTTCTTTTCATTATGTAATTAATGTTAAAGTTATTCTTTATTTATCTATTGCTTTTATTCAAAAATGACTAGTTCCAGGTCCTTCCAACACACTTTCTCTTTAAAAAACAGTTATGGAAGTTTGGTGGACTGTGTCCATCGCATAACTAAATACTATAGGTTCCCAAAGGAAAAAATGCTTCGGGAAAGCTCCTTCCTATGACTGTTACTGAAGCATGATACTTCTATGATTTTTCCATCGATTTATGTACCAAAGCAATTAAGGAAGGTGTCGTTCATTTATGCCATGTTAGTAATCACCTTGAGTTTGACTTAGCACTATCTTACCGAGCTTGTTCGCTAAGTAGGTTTATAATGTTTGCAGGGGAACATACATATTAGTAGCATATTCTGTGGCGAAGACAGTACCCAGTTACAAGGTTCTGATATTGTTGCAGAGCTTAAATTCCTCTTACACTTGTTGACAGTTTGTTGGCATTTCTCCAAAAAGCCTTTCCCATTATTCTTGGAGGAGACAGGCTATTCTCAAGAAAGTGTACTACTTCAAGAACCCAAAGCTGGAGTAAGTCACTAAGTCTCCTCCGTAATTCTCTCTGACTTAAAATATTTATGTCCTTTCTTCTGAATGACAAATTCTATTGTGCAGATTCTGAAGCCAGCTTTTACAATACTCGCGGACCACCGATCAAAATCTTTCTTCCTTGTAATCCGTGGAACTCATAGTATTAAAGATACTTTGACAGCTGCTACCGGTGCAGTTGTGCCTTTCCATCACACTATGGTACACGAGGGAGGAGTTAGCAATTTGGTGTTAGGCTATGCGCATTGTGGAATGGTTGCAGCTGCTCGATGGATTGCAAAACTTGCAACGCCTTGTCTTCTTAAAGCACTTAGTATTTATCCCGAATACAAACTTAAGGTCCTTGATATTGAGTCTGATCTTTCCTCAGTTTTAGAACCTTTACTCCCCTTCTCTCTTTTTTATTTTGGGGTTAGAGGTGTCTCTCATTTTTGTATTGAAAATATTGATCATATAGGTTGGATCTGTTCCATCGCGACTGTTTTATATTTACCAATACTAGTTCTTTATTTTCTTGATTCCCCAGTAGTTTGTTTTTATCTGCTTAGCATTGTTTTTTTTATCCTTCTCTTTCTCTTGGTATGAATCTGCCTCTCTGTTGATTTTATTTGGGTTGAGTTACATGGAGGGTATGTCTGCTATTCCTTTCTAATTAGTGTGTGTGCGTACTGTTGTATTAGGAGTTTTCTGGCAAATGCCTTATGGTGTCTTTTGGCTAATTCCCTTATAAAATTTATCTTCTTTTGGCGCACAGATTGTGGGACATTCTTTGGGTGGAGGAACTGCAGCTCTTTTAACTTATATACTTCGTGAGCAGAAGGAACTGTCGGCAGCTACCTGTGTAGCATTTGCACCAGGTTTCATATATAACTTTGTTTATGTTATTTGTCATTTGACATCTTTTGTGCTGAGATGTTTCTTTTTGGAACTGATTCGAAAAGGGTGTCTACTCTATGCATTTCTATTATTGGAATGTTCTAATTTGACCCTGTCATCTGTCTACTAGTGTATGCATGTACTTTTATATATATATATATATATATATATATATATATATATATATATATATATATANACATATACCTCAAACAAGCTACTGCTCTCCATACGAGAGGACCAACTTGAGCCAGACAAATTTTGAAAAAACGACAGAAGTCAAGAATGACAGGGTCAATAGCAGGAATAAATCCCAAAGTAAAGGGATAAGTGTAAACGAAAGAAAAACCAACCCTATAAGAAGATATTCTTTGGTGTGGAGTAGGAATAACTATTTGGGTGTCACCTCTCCAACGGCAATCTCTTCGAACAATCTGAATTAAAGGTTCAGTAATTAAAGAGGGATATTTATCAGCTCTTTCTAATTTAATCACTTGGTCACGAAGGGATTCTTTGTCATGTTCGAAGGATAAATCCGTTGGCACAATTTCTTCAACCAGAGGCTCTTGGTTAGACTCAGAAGTTTCTTTGCCTTTAGAAGAAGACTTGTTAGAAAGAGAGCCTCTAGAGATATTGCCGGAACTAGAAGAAGGAATGATGGAACCAGAGATACCACCACGAACCGACCCTGTACCACGAAGCACACCTCCTCTACCTCTTCTATATCTAGCAGGAGCATTGGGAAAACTATCAAGAATTGGGACTCTTTTAGGGTTAGGATTCGAAGACGACATAGTGAGAAGGTATGAATTGAAGAAGAAGTGAACAAGAGTTAATAGCAAGAAATTTGGTAAAAAGCTTGTGAGGAAGAAGACAAAGGAAAAAGGGGGCAAGTTTATATATAAACTCAACCGTCGGTAATTAAAAAGTGCAGTGATGGAAAGCCTATAATAAAGGCAACTATCACTTCGTGAATAGTGGAGTTAAAAAGCCTTAGAAAAAGGCTACAAAATCGCAGAACTAATGAGAAGACAACACGTATATGGTGCATTAAATAGAAGAGACAACTGAAACGTTAGTACTGTCATAGCATTGATTATGGCAAAAATTCCCTTTTTAATGAAGATCCACTTCCCAAATAATTAATTGATAAATAAATGGAAAGTGGGGGGACTATCTGTATTGGGAAAAAACTGAATTTAAATATTGAAGATGACGTATCATGACACGTGGACCGGTCAAATAGTCAAAGCATGGTAATCAGTTAGAAGGCACGAGCAACAACAGATGCGGGAGAGAAGATACTTAAAGGCACGAGCTATTATTCAGATGAAACGAGACTCGTACCTGTTCGAGTCATTTAAAGCTCGAAGATCAGAAGGAATTGAAGACATGAATCTGATAGCGTAAAAGAGTCCAAATTCAAAATTAAATGCCAAATACGTTAGAGAATTTGTATTTAACAAGAATGATTGAGTAACGTTTCTTTTAATGTCATTTATTGCTCATAATTGCCTCATTAAGACAAAGGCATTACACTTTCTCTTAGAATTAACTATAAAAGGAGAAAGTCACAACAACTGTAGGACACAAAATATCATTGAGATTACATTGAAATACAAACTTATTTACTGCTTTATTATTATCCTAAATTCTTTATTTTTTTCGTCTCCTGATTATCAGTAACTCGATTTTTTCTCTTAATTTCTAGTTTTAACTGAAATTCTATTTTTTGGTTAAACACGCTCCACATCTGGAAGATCCGCAAATCCCTCCTGCTTATGTTAAAACTTATGGATTTACATGTTTGTACAAAAATGTTTCTAAAGTAATATTTAGTTGAAGGATAAAATGGTCATTTAACTTTATATGACCATTTTAGTCTTTTAACTTTGACATAGGGTATTCACACTTATAATACTAGTTACTATGTACGTGCGTTGCACGTAATTATTTAGTCAGAACTCTTATGTGAAAGAACAACTAACTAAATTTAGTAAAAAATTATTTACAAGCTGATATGATCATTTTAAAGTAATTAACGTGATAAAAATACAACAATCATTTAAATTCTAAAAATTAATGTTATTATATTAGTAGAATGCTTGAATTCAAAATGATATCGTCTTAACCCACAAAGATAATCAATTTAGTTAAGAGATCGGAAGNGCTAATATCCCCTTGATACTACTTCCTCAAGCCAAATGATGTTGGTCGTATGTGCTAATCCTCTTATTCTTGCTAGCCGACCTCAACTAGTTTTTGGTTGATGCATTGTTAATCAATTGATTGATTTGACATCTTATTTTTACTTTTAGGTGCAAGACCATTTAGATTACTGTCTGCTGTTGCCTTCTAACTTTTCCAGGATTCAGTTTTTGGCCAAAAAACAGTCTATTTCAATTTTCACCTTAGGAGTAAATTGAGTTCATTAAGCTTTGGTATCTATTGTTCTAGTTTGGCATGGTGATCTTCATTGTCGAGTTTACAGATCCACCTGATGGTTTGGAGAAAAGGGTTCTGTTTATGGTACATCGTGTTGCTACTATATTCATAGTTTTGTTAATAGCTTCTGGAAGCTTGTTCTTTGTACCAACATTTCACCTCTGCTTCTAATACCTCTTTAGTTGTGAAGTATGGTCTCTCAAGAGGGGGGTGTTTTTCTTCTTGTTGCAGGTGACAGCATCTGCTTGGTTGAACGATCTAAGAAATCAGATTGAGCACACTAGGATTCTTAGTACTGTTTATCGTTCTGCATCAGCCCTGGGATCTCGTCTTCCATCAATTGCTACCGCTAGAGCTAAGGTTGCTGGTGCTGGTGCAATACTACGGCCTGTTTCCAGTGGAACACAGGTAGAATCATAGTTTACTCTGTTATTTCAGTTCTCCCTTACCCTGTGGTAGTAACAAAGCTGTAATACAGTTTGCTTATGTGTGAACTTGTTTGACCATTTCGTTGACCAGCGTGTCGCCTTTGGTGCATATGAACTTGTTATATGCACACCGAAGACATGACATATAACTTGACTGCGCAGTTGTCTTTAGCATTCTGTTTTATACGTTATTTGTGAAAAATGTTTATGGTTTTGGCATTCTAGAGAACATTTCTTTTGAGTTGGAAAATAATCAAGAGAATCTGTTTAATACTTTAATTCACTTCAGGAGATGGCTGTTATATGTGGGATAGGACAATTGGATGGTCGTCATATAGTTTCTCGCTCTGTTTATTTTGTATCTTGTACTCTGCTGGAGTCATTTGACCACATTTATCAGTCCTCGAGGTGTATCAGTGAGTGTTGACATTGGCAGTTATCTGTAGGTTGTCATGAAGAGAGCACAAAGTATGGCCCAGGCAGCATTGTCGCGACCTGCCATGCAATTGTCGTCATGGTCATGCATTGGTCCCAGACGTCGAGCCACAAATGTTCAGGTTAATTCCGATGAACAGCCAAACTCTGGTGAAACTTCTTCCAGCCAAAATTCTGGAACATTCCTTCTGGAATCCGAGGAGACCAGATGTACGACTGTGATGGAGCTTCCTGTATCTTCAACCGATGGAATTACTTGGAACTCAGAAATTGATCAGTCTGTTGCAGATGGGATCAATAGCCATAATGGCCTGGATCCCGATCTTGATGATAGTGAACATGTGGCCGATGACAGACCTGAAGACCGAATGACGGAAGTTGAGATGTGGCAACAACTAGAGCATGAACTGTATGATCAGTCTGAAGGTGAAACTGATGTTGCCAAGGAGATTAGGGAAGAAGAAGCAGCAGCGATCGCAGAGTCAGGTCAGAGCTCAAGTGAAGGCTCCGTTCCAAACACAAAAGAGGTGCACAGATTCTTTCCTCCTGGAAAGATAATGCATATTGTGACTCTCCTTTCTGAAGAAGAAGATCGTGAAAGTGACAGCGACATGTTGTGTGAGGATCATAACCAACCCAAGGATACAAAGGTTGGAATATTTCTCACTCCTAGATCACTATATAGTAAAATAAGGTTGTCACAAACTATGATCAGTGATCATCTCATGCCGGCTTATAGAAAGCAGATAGAGAAACTAATTAGGGACCACGAGAATGACGATGCTCGTGTCAGATTAAATGAAACCTGACCATTAAGTTGTCAAGTGAAATGTTGTTCGTGAATGGCATCAGAAAGAGAACTCGAGATTAGGCCCTGTGTTGGATCGAAAATTTTGATATGGTGATACTTTTCACGATTGTAGAGTTAGTGATCAATGGCTGCAGCCTCCTCCTCAGGGGATGCTTACTGATGGTATACTCTTAGCTTATTGTGCCTAAACCTTGACACAGACTTGAAGGTGTTTAGATTGCTGTATATATCCTGAAGACGTCTTATTCTTTTGTCAATGAAATGAAACTGTAACTATTAATTTGGCCTTTATGCTTCCTTTTGTACATTGTGCGTTACAGTTCATTATTAGAAATCATGTGAAAGCAAACTGAAGGGAACTACCCAGGTTACAAACTCGGATTTCTTGTTGGAGTTATATTAATACTCAAAGGAATAAAATATCAGTTGTATCAGTATCTTTGCTAATGAATGAAAATGAAAGAGATACAAATATTGAAGTGGACTTTGAGCAAAAATATAAATATACTTAGCCTCCAAAGAAGTTGCAAGGTAGAGAGCTAAGCTTTATTTAATCTTCAGCAACTCTACCACTTGGCATTATTTATTAGGAGTAGTTTTTTACTTGAAATTGTGATCAACTGATGATGACTTGAGAGCAATATACGTTCGTCTTTAACAATTATTAATGCGAATATCCCATTAAGCAACATTTATAATTGTAACATATGAACCCCACTGCTTCATCAATCACGATTTACATCTCATCTCTTCATTACGAAACTTTCTTGTTTCTTTTAGATGAATTATTATTTTCATTGTTATTGCGTGCAATGCTTCTTTTGATTGGTCAAAAAACTAACACCACTCAAGGCATGGGTCATATATATATATATATATATATATATATATATATATATATATATATATATATATATATATATATATATATATATATATATCCACATTCTACCATTGTGTTCACTTGTCTACAATTGTACGTACTGCTAGAGTTTGCTCATTTAAAGGAACATCTTTTGCAGCTGCCTGTATGACATGGGAATTAGCTGAATCAGGGTGTGAATTTATTACCTCAGTAATAAATGGAGCTGATTTGGTGCCTACATTTTCAGCTGCTTCAGTGGACGATTTACGTACTGAGGTTAACTTCTAAGTCTACATCGTAGAATTTCTGACTGTTTTTATGTGGCAATTGGTGCATTCTGTTGGAGTCTTTTTCTTTTTTGGGTAGATCGTCTAGCATGTTTTGTTTTGATACTGGACACAACCTGCTTGTAGGTGCCAGTATGTTTTGTCCTGATGTTGAACTTATCTGGCACTTCAAGTTTCTTTTCTTCTTTTTCTTATGTTTTGTTGAATATAGATTTTGATACTAGTCATGGTTCCTTTTCCCCGCTCCCCTCGAGTTATTCTTCCTCCAATGGGATCAATTGATCTAAGCTATGCTGCCGGATAACCTTTTGCCGTAAGCCTTCACAAGGACTTCTTCCCCATGCATACTTCATAATTACACGAGAGTTAGCTAATATCCCCTTGATACTACTTCCTCAAGCCAAATGATGTTGGTCGTATGTGCTAATCCTCTTATTCTTGCTAGCCGACCTCAACTAGTTTTTGGTTGATGCATTGTTAATCAATTGATTGATTTGACATCTTATTTTTACTTTTAGGTGCAAGACCATTTAGATTACTGTCTGCTGTTGCCTTCTAACTTTTCCAGGATTCAGTTTTTGGCCAAAAAACAGTCTATTTCAATTTTCACCTTAGGAGTAAATTGAGTTCATTAAGCTTTGGTATCTATTGTTCTAGTTTGGCATGGTGATCTTCATTGTCGAGTTTACAGATCCACCTGATGGTTTGGAGAAAAGGGTTCTGTTTATGGTACATCGTGTTGCTACTATATTCATAGTTTTGTTAATAGCTTCTGGAAGCTTGTTCTTTGTACCAACATTTCACCTCTGCTTCTAATACCTCTTTAGTTGTGAAGTATGGTCTCTCAAGAGGGGGGTGTTTTTCTTCTTGTTGCAGGTGACAGCATCTGCTTGGTTGAACGATCTAAGAAATCCTTTCCGGCATCATCCCATTCCGAGGACTCACAGAAATACCCCGGGCGGTGCCACAATCCGTTCGACGTACAACAATGTGTTGAACTACTTCAACAAGTCTGCGAGTGAGATATCCAGCGTCTGATGTTCGTACAGCAGTATCCACAACTCCTTTACGGGCTCCGTAGCAGAAATGATGTATTCTGTTAAAGGNGAGTCCTTGCGTAAATTGCTTTGAATGGTAAATCAATCATTTGCCTTGAGGATCTGAC
>NW_017672340.1:132081-151011 GCF_001879085.1 Nicotiana attenuata
TATATATATATATATATATATATATATATTCAAACCTCTCTACAACAACCTCGTTTGTTCTATTTTTTTTTTTTGGATATTATGGCGAATGCCGTTATAGAGAACAGATATTATAACATAACATAATAATGGTTCCGGAATTTTTTTAACTTTTATAGTGAAGTATTATTATATAGGATTCTGTTAGAGAGAGGTTTGACTGTATATGAATTGTGTTTTGAAAGTTATTTAAAAGAGAAGTTGGTGCCAATGAATGGAGTCATTCCATTAAGCAAAGATGATCCTCGAGAAAAATTGTCAAACCATGTTAGCTATCTTTGTCTTCATCTTATTGGTGGAAGAAACCTATGGATTTAGACACTTTTGTTCTTTAATTTGCTTAGACTAGATCTCAACAAATCATATACATTCATACCTCTCTATAATAGTATCGCCATATAACAACCACTCACTATAAAAGTCAAGTTTCTTTTGAAACTGATTTCCATGTTATGTTACAATATATGTTCTATATAACAGCACTTTTCTATAACAACTAAAAAAATCTGGAACAAATGATGTTATAGAAAGATTTGATTGTATCTAAACTGTTAAATAGGCCAATAACTAGTTGTTTATTTGATATCAATTGTAATATGATCCGCATGTCTTGAAAGTTGAAACATATATATTTGACGTGAAAATTAGGGGGACATGTATATAAGACAGTGAGGATTTAAAGTTTATGGATTTTAAATTTGATAACAAGCTCATAACTCGTTTTAGTTACGTACTGAATTTGTAATTAAATATTTAAATATTATATTTAATAAATTTTATAATATAAATACAGATTTATTGGGTTAGAAGACCTTTTGTATTGGTGTTTGATTTCCTATACATTCATGCAAGCTAATTAGTAGAATGTTCGTGTCATAATCTCATAGACATATCCTATCAAATGAGTTATCAAATAGTAAAACTAACCCAAAGAAAAGCGCGAAACATGAGAAAGCTAATTATATGTCGTATTCTAAACACATAGCCATATAATTAATTGATGATCATGACTAATGCTTCCACATAACAACCATCTTTCACCTACTTAACCAATAAAGATGAGAGGATCCCTTCAAACTTCTTACGTTTTTTATTTTTATTTTTTACTTCCTCATCCGATTTTCGAAACTCATTGTCTCCACTAATTCAGATTTCATCATAAAAAGTCCCTTATGAGAATTCTAGCGTTCCCTTCCAAGGGAATTTCATTCCCAAAATTCAAATTTAAGATATCTGATTAAAAATGAAAAGAAACACGGATGATCAGGGGCAAAGCTATGTTGGCCCAACAGTGGCCAGCTGACCATCCTTTGCCGAAAAATTATACTACGTATAAGGTAAAATATTACTTGTTATTGATTAAAAATAGACTTTGAATACCCTTGCATAACCCACTGGCAAATTTGAACACCCTTATTGAATTTTTTGGCTTTGCCACTACAGACAATATGTACTTCCCCCCTATATTTATTAATCGGGCGTCGTTTTCATAATCATCCCTCTCCCCTCCCCCAAAATAAATGAAGAATAAATAAATAAAGACATGAGTTTCTTTTTTTGTTCACTTGGTCCATGCACTACTAGACAACTAGTAAATAATTAATAAAAAAGAAGTATATATGAAGGTGACTCGTCTTATGGTCATTTATCGTTCCAATCCTAATAACATTAGACGGAAGTCTGAGTTTTCCTATCAATTAGCGAGGTAAAGCCGTTGGAAATGGGTAAATACTTTACTTTGTCTGATGTTCTCACCAAATTAATAAATACATGATGAATAGTTTGCTTATAAACTTTTAGTGTTTAATCATAGTTAAGTGATATGCATTAGAAAATTAATTATTGAATTTTAAGGTTAATTTGTTTGGCTTGATCTAAACACGAGTGCGAGTAAGATAATTAAAAAAATTCACATAAGTTTAGCTTATACTATTGATTATGCCTTGTTTGTTACGAGACCAATTATATTTACATCCTGATTTCAAATTTCGGGTAGGATTAAGTATGACAACTGATAAGTACTGAGCAGTGGCGAACTCAGAATTTTACACAAGCGGGTTCAGTCAAAGACGAACATGTCTAATAGCATAAGTGGTGTCGGGTATGACAAGTAAGTTTGATCATTTTATTATCCTTTTTTGCTCTTAATTCAATCTCAAAATAAAGCCATTTTAAAGTTGGTACTCTCTAATTTTAATAAACCTAAAAATATTTTATGAAGGTTAAAAATTATTATTTACATTTATTTTAAGAAGTTTATCTATTTAATTAACAAATTTTACTTAAAATTTAATTTAACAATTATTTATTAACTCTAAAATATTTATTTAAATAAATGTAGAGGAAGTTTTAAGTACCTTGGGTCTATTATTCAGGGGAGTGAGGAGATTGATGAAGATGTCACACATCGTATTGGGGCGGGATGGATGAAATGGAGACTCGTTTTCGATGTTTTGTGTGGCAAGAAGGTGCCACCGAAACTTAAGGGTAAGTTCTACAGAGTGGTGGTCAGACCAACGATGTTGTATGAGGCTGAGTGTTGGCCAGTCAAGATCGCTCATGTCCAGAAGATGAAGGTAGCAGAGATGAGGATGTTGAGATGGATGTGCGGGCACAACAGGTTAGATAGGATCAGAATGAGGTTATTCGCGACAAGATGGGTGTGGCCCCTATTGAGGACAAGATGCGGGAAGCACGACTTAGGTGGTTTGCTCATGTGAGGAGGAGGAGCACAGACGCCCGATGAGGAGGTGTGAGAGGTTGACATTGGAGGTCCTACGGAGAGGTGGAGGTAGGTCAAAGAAGAGGTCGGGAGAGGTGATTAGGCAAGACATGGCGTAGCTTCAGCTGACCGAGGACATGACCCTTGATAGGAAGGTATGTACGTCGAGGATTAGGGTAGTAGAGTAGGTAGTCTAGGATGTTCATAGCAGTAGTATTGGCACGCACTCTCGCTTTCTGCTGGTAGTAGGTTTTTATGACTAACGTTGTTTTCTTTCATTGTTGATCACCTTACAATCTGGTTGTTTTTAAGTATTCTATTTTATATGGCTTCTAGGTACTGTCCCTTCTTGTCTATATTTTTATTAATATGGTGCTTATACTTTCCTGAGCCGAGAGTCTATTGGAAACAACCTCTCTATCCTCACAGGGTAAGGATAAGGTCTGCGTAAACACTTACCTCCCCAGACCCCACTGTGTGAGATATTAGTGGGTATGTTGTTGTTTTTCCTTGTTATCAATAAGAAGTTTTTGCAGAGAAAAGAGAACAGAAAAAGAAGTAAAAAGTGAAATAGTAGAATAACAAAGGAGAGAACACGAAGTTGCAGACACTCCATTCCAAGTATGGATTAAAAAGTCAATTGGGAAACGCCTCAAATTGGATTCGATCCTAGAACCCCAAACACAACTTGATCTCGCTTGACAACCTCCACAAGGACCATGTCTGTGTTAAAGCGGGTCCAAATTTTGTTTATACTAGTAATTTTACTCTTTTAAATGTAATTTTATACGCAACATTTCGATGAAGCGGGTTCAACTGAACCCCCTTGACACCATGTGGGTCCGCCCTTGGTACTAAGAGTTTCTCACATCATCTAATGCGATAACTGGTTTAAGATACTTTACATTATTGGAGCTTAACTTGTTATATGATTCTTTGAGCCAAGAAATAAGCGATTCAACTGACGTGCATATTTTATATCTTGTTATCTTAGCATACTCTTTATAACATTACATAATTAAGTCTCGAGTTTGAGTTCCATGACTCGAGCATACATTACCTAAACTATTTTATTTATATTTATGCTATTTCGGGTTTTATGGAAATTTATAAAGATAAGTCAAATTATTAGTGTGAAAATAGTATATTATGGAGTCGTGCACTTTATACGCTTTGTGCGTCTAGTTAGAGATCGTGTACGCTCGACCAAAATGAGGTCATAATGGAAGGACTCGTTAAGGTTTTAGTATTTACGTAGTTCTCCTTCCTAACCCTTATATAAGACATCATTTGTCTTGCTACATACACGATAGTTGTCCTAAGAGCGACAAACAGTTAAAGGTGCGGAGAGAGAAAGACCTATTTCATCAAACAAGTGTTGAAGACACAATTAAATAAATAAAATAGTATTATCTCTAACAGCTTAATTAACCTTTTAGATGAGATGACCACACATTTCAACATGGTATCAGAGCAAGCTAAGGTGCACAATTAAGTAAATAAAAGTATGCTCTTCTAACAATTTAAACTTTTAGATGAAATGATCCCGCATTTCAATAAGTACGTTATATTTATTTTTTTGTGTTCGAGCCGGAATATTTATCTATCTATATCTATCTATCTATACTATATTAAAAGCACGAAGGCCATTAGCGAAATGTTGTTCGCCTTTTTTACCCTTTAGAAATAGATTTCATACTAGACAAAATAGTCATTTGATTACTCTAATATTAGAAATATGAAAATTCATTTAATAATTTCCTAACATTTAGGATGCGATATCAATTAGATTTTACGTATTAAATATTTTCCTATTCAAACGGTGAAATATAACAAATTAGTAAAAGAAAAATAAGAACAATGAAAAATCACAATATTTTGTGACATGTTTAAAAAAAGTCGTTTACTGCTTTTACGCTGTGGGAGTCCTTTTGTTTGTCATACATTCAAGATTCAACAATTAATTCTTTTTAAAAAATAGGTAATTTACGTAAAAGTTTTGAGTACTTTCAATTTCTATTAGGTTTAGGAGTTTTTTTTTTTAATTTGTTATAAGTTATCAAAACTTTGGGTGCTTTGACTTCTTTTTAAGTTTAGGAATCTTTTAAAAAAAAAAAATTAACCGATCAATTCCTTGTAAGAAAATATTACTAATTCTTTATAATTATGTTAGGTACAAAATATATTAATTATTTATAAATATTTTAGGTAAAACTTTCGAGCACTTCACCTTGATGTAGGTTAGGAATTTTTTATTTTTATGGTAAAAATCTCGAGCACTTTTACCTCAAGTTTAGGGTATGCGTATGGAACCTAATATTTAGGACTTAAAATTTATTAAAATTCTACTTTATATAAATCCATCATTAATTATATGTAACATGACTATAATTTCTTACTGTACACATTGAAATTTTAAGGGATCAAGCCAAATCCTAAATTAAAGATATTACAGGACTCTTGAAATCCTAGAAGTCTATTAGGGTTTTTTGGAAGTTACTCTACCCTAACCCTAAATCAAAGCTATAAGAAGGGTCACATATTTCCTTTGAAGAGGCATCTAAAAAATATGGAGATCATCTCAGCAATTTCATAAACTCTCGGAATATGCACAAAGAGATCAAATATGACGTCTCGAAATTCCATAAAACTCTTGGGATATTCATTAAGAGATCAAAGACATGTCAAATATGTCTTGTTCAAAGTTCTAACAACATTCAAGATCCAAATGGAGTGTTGCTACATGCTTCTTGATAATCAAATACATCAAGGAGATGCATATTATCCAACGTTCGAGAAATATGCCGCTAAGGCCCTCGAATTACGGATAACAATTCGGAGGAAGAATCAAGGGAACAAACAGAATTATACCCGCATCATTTTATCAATAAAATTACGTTTCTTCATATTTATATTGTGGTTGCAATTTATTTTTGTATCATATATAATTTATTGCAAACAAATGCCCAGTGGTACCAGTTCTGCCCTTCATCTCTTCCTCCTGTAAATCAGAAACTACAACTTTCAAAATCAACAACTGTTGGCAAAAAAAAATTTGCTGATTGCCGTTATGCTGACCCAATCATTCGATGCATGCTCTAGGCTAGTGGCTTGGATGAGTCCTCCGAGGGCAACATCTCTTGTTCTCTATGCGAGTGGTTTCTCATCCAAGCCGCAAAACTGTAAGAAAGACGCGCCAAGTTCCTTGTGAAAGCCGCAAACTCAGAAAAGTGATCCTTCAACAAAGCCGCACAATGGCAAGAGAGACACATCAAGTCGCAAAGCCACATATGGAAGGAGAATATGAAGTCAGTGAATGACCTGCCAGTGTATAGAAGTGAAATCTTGGTGCAGCAGATTTAAAGCATCGCAACATCATTGGACAAGGACGGTTAGTTTCTACTGCTCGTATTTGGAAAGCTTTCGCCTTTCAATGATGATGAGTCCAATTTACTGGAATATCCTAGGAAAAATTGCTTTCTTGATTTTCTAATTGCACTTATAACTATATGTTGCACAAGAATTCACGAAGTGCAAGTATAGTAGTACATCAGACTCTGTCTTTGTATAGTGTCTCAAATGTGGGATGTATAATCAGTTTTCAACTTGGATTCTGCCAAAGAGTTAGTTACGTAAACAACAGATAATTTTATCCATGGTCATTGAACTTTTATGTTTGTTACCCAAAAGTCACTTTTCTTTTTTTTGTTGCGTAAATATCATTCAACTTTGTGTTGATTACACAAAAGTCACTTTTCTTTCTTTTGTTACACAAAAATAATTTTACTCTGCTCTAATTATCACAAAAATCATATTTTTACTTGAAAAGTCTATTATGCCCTTGATATTATATAAACCTTCATATTTATGTAATACCTTCTATATTATATACTATATAATATATTATTAACTATGTCTTTTATTTATAAATAAAATAACTTAATATTATTTTATTTATTATTTTTATAGTATATTTGTATATTTAATTTTTTCTTAACGTTAATTTTCAAAATATATTAGTAGCGTTATTAAATTTGTCAGTAATATTAAATAAAATAACTTAATATTATTTTATTTATTATTTTTATAATATATTCGTATATTTAATTTTTTCTTAACGTTAATTTTTAAAATATATTAGTAGCGTTATTAAATTTGTCAGTAACTTTAATATATATCAGTAGAGAAATAAATCGGCAAGTACATTTTTCCGTGAGAAAATTCGCAGGTAAACAAACAAAGAAAATGAGGAAAAAATCATATGTTAATCTGAAGGAAAATCCCTAGGTACTACAAGCGAATTTAGCTGGGATATTTTCTTGGGGATTTACCTAACCAATTGGTTATTTGGGAAATTACATTACTAGAAATTCGGGAAAAACCATCCAAAAAAATCGACCAAATTGGTGGGTAATGGCCAATAACCATCCAAAACGCGACCATTAACGTGTGGTCGGTATTTTGAAGGTCGGAAGGGCATAACGACCAAAGTTGGTCGGAAATTACCGACACGATTGGTCGGTCATTAAATTCAAAAAAAAGAATTGCTGAAAAAAAGTTGTTTTATAACACTACTAATATATCTTGAAAATTAAAGTAAGAAAAATTAAATATACGAATATATTATAAAATAATAAATAAAATAATATGATGTTTGTCACGATCCTAAACCCGGACCCGGTCGTGATGGCGCCTCTCGTGAAGACAAGGCCAGCCGACACATTCCCATTCCAATCTTAAGCAGTAACATAATAAGTATTAAGTCGTAAACATGATAAAATTTCTAAAAAAAAGCAGTTAACAGTATAATTTGCGGAAAAACAAACCCAACACAGCCCGACATCGGGGTGTCACTAGTCATGAGCATCTACTAAGGTCCGAATACAACTAGAGTAAAAAATGTGCTAAATACGGTCTAATGAAATCGAGAGGGAGAAAAACAGTGCTGCGAACGTCCGGCAGCTACCTTGCTAAACTCCGATGACTCTGCCTCTGAGCAACCAATACCCGATATCGGGTTCAGAATTACCTGAATCTACACACAAGGTGCAGGGAGTAAAGTGAGTACTTCCAACTTAGTGAGTAATAAAAATAAATGAAGACTGAGTAATATAATACCACGTAAGGCACAACATCAAGCTAAAGAGGCATAGCAAAATCAGTAAGTATAACTAAGCAGTGAAATCTCATAAACCTCTCTTAAACAGCTAAACAATATACAGGAAAACAACTAATAAGTAAACACATAATAACTGCCCCTCGGGCACAGTAACAACAGAATCAGCCCTCGAGCAATGTCACAGAACAATACCAGCCCCTCGGGCTATATCTCAGATCCCAATGGGTACCCGCGCTCACTAGGGGTGTACAGACTCCGGGAGGGGCCCCTTACGGCCCAAGCACAATATCAAGCCATCTCGTGGCATCATAAACAGGCTCTCGGCCTCATATCAATCTCAAGCCACCTCGTGGCGTACAAATCTCAGGCCCTCGGCCTCATTATCATAATCAATGTATCACTGCTGCGGCGTGCAACCCGACCCAAATGTATCCTCACAACACAGGCCCTCGGCCTTACTCAGTCAGAATCTCGTAAGCCCCTCGGGCCACAGTAAAATATGAAACTCAGCTCAAATACCTTTGAAAATATCATTTAATGTGTTTAAAACAGAGTAATACAGCTGAGTCTTTAAAATATAAAATATAGTATGACTGAGCACCAGTATGAAATCAATCAGTGAGGAAAAGTATCATTTAAAAATCCCCTAAGGGTTCAAACAGCTGGCACGAAGCCCACATATGGCATTTAGCCCAAAAGATAATAATATCAAACAATTAACTATCAAATACGCAGTAAAATAATTATTCCGGCTGGACTAAGTCACAATCCCCAACGGTGCTCTACCCCACGCTCGTCATCTAGCGTGTAAGTCACCTCAACATAGCCGTACGCTGTGAAATTCTGGGGTTTCATACCCTCAGGACAACATTTATAATCATTACTCACCTCGAACTAGCCGAAAAGCTACTCTGCAACACGCTTGCCTCTCGAACCAACTTCCGAGTGCTCCAAATCTACCAAGTTCAGATTTTTATCATCAAATTATGCTAAACTAATGAATTCCAATTGAAAAATATCGAATTTAAGCACACAACCCGAAATCAGTCAAAACATGTCCCCCGGGCCCGCGTCCCGGAACTGGACAAACTTTATACCAAAATATTCTTCATCATCTCATGAGTCCGTACATATAAAGAACTCGAAAATTGGAGTTCGTTTGACCCCTCAAATCATCCCTGAAAGGTCTCATAATCTCAAGCCCTAACTCCACCTTTTTCTACTGATTTTCATGAATTTACACTGATATTTTTGTTCCTTAATCACAAATAATCAAGTTTTAGGGTCCACAATCCTTACCTCAATGAAGAACAATGATTTCCTCTCTTCAAAAATTGCCTCAAAGCTCTTTTCCCGTTCAAAAATGAAGAAACCCTCTAAAAATTGCGAAGGAGGAATTAATATATTCTGACCCAGGCATTTCCGCATCTGCGGTGCTTCAACCGCATTTGCGGTCAAAATGCCGCTTCTGCTATTCTTCACTTAAACCCGCTTCTCCGCACCTGCGACGCTCCAACCGCATCTGCGCCATCGCAGGTGCGGTCATATATCCGCTTCTACGGTCCCATCCCAATCGCACCTCTGGCCGCTTCTGCGGGCCATAATTCGCATATGCGGCGCCGCACCTGCGGTCCCCTTTCCGCAGGTGCGGAAATACCAGAAGCAGCAAAATTACTGCAGTTGCATCAAGCTTTCAACTCCCCGGTCAACCATCCGAAATCACCCCGAGGCCCCCGGGACCTCAGCCAAAGGCACAAACATATTCTATAACTTATTCAAACTTGTACCGATCTTCAAAACACCCCAAACAACATCGAAAATCACCAAAACTCATCGAATTCAAGCCTAAGGTTCTAAATTCTTCCGCATTCCGCTTTTGATAAAAAATCCAACCAAATCACGTCCCAATGACCTGAAATTTTGCATGCACATCCCAAATGACATAACGAAACTACTGCAACTTTCGAAATTCCATTCCGACCCCTATATCAAAATCTCACCTATCAACCGAAAAACGCCAAAAACTCAATTCCGCTAATTCAAGTCTAAATCTACTCCGGACCTCCAAAACACATTCCGATCACGCTCCTAAATCCTAAATCACCTAACGGAGCTAACCAAATCATAAAAATTCCAATCCGAGATCATTTACAAACAAGTCAAAAGCTTGGTCAAACCTTTCAAATTTCAAGCTTCAAACTGAGAACTGTTCTTCCAAATTCATTCTGATTGCCCTGAAACCAAAACCAACGATTTACATAAGTCATAATGCATAATACGGGGCGAGTCATGCCCGAGAACTGGCGAGCGAAGTGCAAAAGCTCAAAACGACCGGTCGGGTCGTTACAATATTATTTTATTTATAAATAAAATACATAGTTAAAAATATATTATACAGTATATAATATAGAAGGTATTACATAAATATGAAGGTTTATATAATATCAAGGGCATAATAGAATTTTCAAGTAAAAATGTGATTTTTGTGATATCTAGAGCAAAGTAAAATGATTTTTGTGTAACAAATTAAAGAAAAGTGACTTTTGTGTAATGAACACAGAGTTGAATGATTTTTACGTAACAAAAAAAAAAGAAAAATGACTTTTGAGTAACAAACACAAAAGTTCAATGACCATGGATAAAATTATCTCTTACGTAAACGACTTAAATTACAAGATATTGAGGAAGAGGCAGGATCCTAATTTCCTTTGGAGCTGGGACAACTTTTTGGTTTGCAAGTGCATGTCAAAAGGCAAATTCCAATTCTACTTGGAAACAGAAAAAGGCAAATACAAAAGCAAAGAAGGGAGATTAAAATAACATAGCATGGCATGAAAATCTCACGTGGCTTAAGTTGAAATGTTTATTAGCAAGTCTCTATTTTATTGGAGTAAGGAATAGAATTTCCTTCTATTCAAAAGTTCAACTGCATCCCGAGAATTGCCAGAAGTACAACTATAGCCTGCAGTATCAAGCAAGAGTCTTAACATAAGATTATTGGCTCTACATGTACTTCAAGCTTCGTCTCTGTGGCTCGTTAAGTCTACACCCCGACAAAATTTGAAGTAGGGGGCATTTGTAGACATTGAAATTTTAAGGGATCAAGCCAAATCCTATCTTAAAGATACTCCAGGAGTCTATTAGGGTTTCTTGGAAGTTACTCTACCATAACCCTAAATCAAAGCTATAAGAAGGGTCACATATTCCCTTTGAAGATGCATCTAAAAAATATGGAGATCATCTCAGCAATTCCGTAAACTCTCGGAATATGCATAAAGAGATCAAATATGACGTCTCCGAAATTCCATAAAACTCTTGGGATATTCATTAAGAGATCAAAGACATGTCAAATATGTCTTGTTCAAAGTTCTAGCAACATTCAAGATCCAAATGGAGTGCTGCTACATGCTTCTTGATAATCAAATACATCAAGGAGATGCATATTATCCAACGTTCGAGAAATATGCCACTAAGGCCCTCGAATTACGGATAACAATTCGGAGGAAGAATCAAGGGAACAAACAGAATTGTACCCGCATCATTTTATCAATAAAATTACGTTTCTTCATATTTATATTGTTGTGGCAATTTATTTTTGTATCACATATAATTTGTTGCAAACACTCACATAATCTTTTTCATAATTCCTCTCTTTTTGGTTAGTTAAGAGACATAACAACATTCTGAATAAATATTAGAGGCATCCAATATATTTTCGAAACCTTTTTTTACAGTATTTGTTAACATAATTTTTTTTTTTTTTTGGTTGGAACATAAATCCCATGTAGGTATCCATTATGTTGTCTAGCCCTTCCTTGTCTTTAAGATATTTATTAAATTCCTTCAAATTTGAGGTTTTTGTCTTTCTTAATTAAACTTTTGAGATTTTAATTTGTATAAATTTAATATTTAAGCTTAACTTTCTTTTTAACAAGTTCAAGCTTAAATTTTACAACTTATAAAAATAGATCTTGTGGGAAGAAAATTAAATTTAGGCCAAGAATCGAAATTGTTCAAGTATTACTATTCATGAAGATAACTGAAATTTCCTTCTTCGTTAATGTAAGAATTCTCTTCCGGCGCTGTTCTTGATAAGTCACACATTCATAAATTTATGCTAAATAAAATTATAATATAAAAAATTATATATTTTTGCCTAATAAAAGAGTCTGAGATCAATTAAAATTTAATGATCTATTGGATAAACTTTGTCCTTTCATTATTGCATTAAGATTATAAACTATAATTTATTTTCATACATATTTATAGGCTCGAAACCAATGGTTATGACAAGTTAGTCTAGAGTGCAGATTTATCTTTTAAGTACTTTTTAGTAGTGTCTGCATTAAGCATGAAGGTTCGACAATTTTGAAGAAAATTCGAATCATTCTTTTTCTCTTTATTATGATCTTACCACTTGCGATATATTGTAATGCATTAGTTTTAGTGTAGGACCTAATGAAGTCGAACTACATTTTGTGCTCCTAGCTAAAATATGTTTCTGCTATTCAAACTAATGTTTGAAATTATCTATTGATTTATATTTTCTTCTCGAATTTTTGCTATTGATCTTTGTGTTATATGTCTATACGTAGTTTCACTCAAATTATATGTTATTCATTTATATTTTTTTCTGTAAATTTATTCTTTTAAGTTTTTTGCTACAACTTTAAATTATTAATTATATTTAAATATGCTGATTAGCTTTAAAAAAATTCAGAGTTTTTTTGATTAAATATTTTACTTGGTAAGTTATTATTATTGTAAATTAATACATATCTAAATGATTAAATGATAAAGAGTCGTCATTTTTCTTTCAGTATTAAATAAATAATTTGAAATTTTTAGGACCGACAACATCGTTTATGAAAGAGAAATTGGGTTAGATTATATAATATACTAACATAGTATTATCTCATAAAATAAAATACCTATAATTAAAATAATATATAACTAACTTAACTGATCTGTTTATCTTTGCAAGCTCTGAAAATATCCAATTACTACGTCTATGTAATCACGTTTATTTTTGTCACTTAAATGACTGTTATTTTAACGTTATTTTCTATTTTGCATAATTAATTTTTTCTTGTATACAAATTTTAATTTACTGACGTTATATACACGTGCAACGCACGTACTTTAAGATTAGTTATCTTAAATATCTTAACGTCATTGTATACTGTATAGAGTAAGTATGAAAAATAACTACCGGAAAAGATACACAATGACAAAATAATAAAACAAATAATCAGAATGCATTGCATACTTTGTTTTTCCTTTATTTTGTTGTTTTTTCTTTTCACACTTATATTAATTTGCCTGCAGAGAAAGATGCAATTTTGCTGTTCATGTCTCGTGTATTGCATGATACAGGCTATGCAGCAGCAATCAATTACACTTGTAATGGAAGCATATTTCATTTGCAAAAGAAAGAAAATGAAACTTTATTCCTTGTTATCGTTTTTTCCTTTTCCAAAAGAATAAGTTTTTTTTTCGATTAATATTTAAATAAATAAATGAAATAGTTTTGAAATCTGTTAAAGTCTTATGAAACAAATAACAATCATTATGTTAATTTGAGACAAACGCGAATTGGATTCGAATCAAGCAAGTTGCTACAAGTTGTAAAAGGAAATTGACGTAAAATTGGAAACGGAATCATCAATTTTAAGAAATGGTATCCCATTAATTAATTGTTAACATTACTTTTCCTTCTCTTTGTCGTTTTATTTACTTCTCTCTCTTTCTTTTCCTTCTCAAGTAAGCAATAAAAACAAATACTCTGATTCGATTTTTTTATTAAGAAATCTCTACAGTACTTAGTGATGGAAAAATGATCTTAATCATTAAATACATAGTATTTCCTTTTTCTGTAGCTCTTTTTTCATATAAAAAATAAAGACCAAGAACACAAATTCGTCGAATTATTTTATTTTTCCAGCTTAATTTGCCGGAGATTCATTAAGACTGGGTCATAAACGTTGCTTGCAACTAGGAGTGACAAGATGATTAAAAGAAAACAGTTAATTACTTATATTATCCATTAAAAAATTGGTTGAATAATGAACTTTTTAAAAACAGGTCAAATATGGATAAGAACCATATTATCCATTTAGAAAATGGATAATCAATGGATAACTAATGGTTTAACTTTTCTCCCAAAAGTGATCATATTCAAGAAACCATGGATAATATGTGTTGCTCCCAAACGCACACGCAAGTATACGCGCTCGTCAAGTAATAAAGTGACCAAAAGTCGGATGTCGATCCCACGAGGACTTGTGATTAACCATTAACTAAATTAGACTATCCTGATTATCTAAACAAGAATTAAACCTAGAAGTAATTGATTCTAAACTAATTAAATAAAGAATATAAATAATGAACTTTAAACAGAGGAAGAGCAGATTTTTATGATATCAATGTAATGAAAACGATCTAGGGTTATGGGCTATCTAACATTCCTATTGTATTCTTCAATTGAATTGACTAACTAATTTATCGAGTTTATTGGTTGACAGGGTTAATATTGCTCATAAGAATCTGTCGAGTTCTTACTCGCCTATTCAAGCTAACCTAATGCCTATATGTCTATGGAATTAGAATCAACAAGAACGCATTTATAATTCCTGTATTTCAACCAAGCAAGGCAATTAGGTATATGTCTATCCTAATTGTGAATCCGTTCCCCGATGCCCAGGTTCAAGAACTTGCTCTACTCAATCCTATATGCAATCTAGAATTCCCACTTTCGAGTTCAATTCAAGATTCGTAGATAGTATTCAATTGGTGATCAAGCAATCAAATAATTAAGTGCAGGATTAAATAAATAAACCAATATGATAAACTAAGAAATCAAAATCAATATTCGAATAATAATAGTCATGAAAGAACCACAACCCTAGAACGTGAAGTTTAGCTCCACATAGACATGGTAGCAAAACAACAAATCATACAAAGAAACATAAAAATTACTAAGTTGGTGGAAGAAAAGATGAAACCCGGCCTCCACGGCGGCTCTGTGCTTGTGTTTTCCTCTCAAAAACGTCTTCCTCTGCCTCCTTAGTTCTAAATTATGTCAAAAGTGTGTCCCCCCACCTTCAAAGTGGTGTTTTAGGATGTATTTATATGACCTAGGGTTGATGAGGGGCGGAATTCTTCAATCCAACTTCGGATGGGAGAGCTGGAATCCGCGTCTGCCTTCGCGTCTAGACGCGGACTTTGACGCGGATCCGCGTCTGCCTTCGCGTCTAGACGCGGACTTTGACGCGGATCCAGCTTTTGAGATTCTTCCATTTCGCGAAGCGCTCCGTGCCTTTGCTTCGCTTTGCTGTTTTGTGCCTTAACTTTTCTCCTTTTCGCGTCCGACTTCGTGCCACGCACGAGAATAGACGAGCTCTCACTCCTTTAATTTCTTCTTTTTGTGTCGAATTGTCATCTTTTGATCATTTAGCATCCAAACTCGTTCCTACACATAAGAAACACATAATGAGTATATTTCACTTCGAAAATCATGTAATCTCCCGCGACACACACAAAAATTAATATGCAAATATACTAAAAAATATGCACTTTTCATCATTTATCACCAAACATCAATATGGTACCCATATTACATATCCGCCGATTAACTCGTTTTTATCCGTATTAAATATGGGTCAACTTGGATAGTTTATCCGTTTTCCATTATATGTTTTCGACCCGTCCTATATCCGACCCGACCCGCCCGTTTGACACCCCTACTTGCAACAAAAAGGAAATGCCTTTTTCTTTGTTACATTTCTTTTGGTTGGTAATTACGTCATTTTATTGCTCTTTGTTACAAAATTAAAAGTACAAAAACGTGTAAAAAGAAAGATGTGGCTAGTTCGTGAAGTGTGAACCCTGTGATTAAGTCTTTAAATCACATCACATGAATACATATAATAGGAGGCGAGTCCGGAACCCAATTGTGGTTCTTTTGGACTCAAAATATATAAATAAGTGGGGAAAAAAAGATGACATTTTTATATATAGTGCCAAAATACTTGGCGCTATACATTAACGTTAACTGTGCCGTTAATGTATAGTGCCAAGTATTTTGGCACTATACTGAAAAAGCTGACACGCCCAGGTATAGCGCCAAAATACCCGGCGCTATACCTCTTTTTAAAAATCAAACCGTCTTCTTCATCGTCGTTCTGGTTCTTCTTCCTCAATATTTTACTCCCTCTTCTTCTTGGTCCCCACTCCCATACCCGCTGCCCCACTATTTTAAAAAAAATAAAATTCTGGGTCCCCCCTTCACATAAAAGGTGAAGAACATAGGTCCCACATTCGAGTAAAGCTTCGTATTATTGTTGATTCACACTTCCGGAGTCAAAATTTTAATCTATTTGCTTTCCGAAAATTCTAAATCGAGGTATTTTGTTTTACTTTAAGTTGAAACTTTTATAATAATGCATATTATTTGATTTGTATGTGTTCTATTTCGGTTGTGTTTTTTTATCGAAACTAGCATGTTAAATTTATCCCGATTTAATATTAGTGTTTTATAAAAAAATATAAATTTGTCAAATAAATTTGTCTGTTAATATCCTGATTTATATATATGTGTTTTCATGCCGTTTTGTGTTTTATTTGCAATTAAATTTATTTGTTGTTTATGTTTAGTTTAGATTATTTTTTAGCGTAGTAAAATCTAGACCTTTTTAGCGTAGTAAAACGTAGACCCTTTTAGCGTAGTAAAATTTAGAGCCTTTGTTGGCCCAAGTTCAAATGAAGTTTTGAAGATTGACAAAATGAACTCAGTCATGAACCAGGTCCATCATGTGAGACACCGCGTTGATATGCTTACACATGTGACATACGCGTGAAGAAGATAAGTCTCAAGGATCAGCAACAATATCTTCTGAATTGATCGAAAAGATTGCATACAGGATAAGGAGTTGAAGTCTCCTTATGAAAAGAGAATTATATCCGAATCAAGGATATGGATTAGGAGTTAGAGTTGTTCTTGGACTCGAATTGTCAAAGGATCCACAATTCGAGTTCTTATCAAACTCTGATTACTAACTCTGTAAAAAATAACGATTGTTCTCTTTTACAGGTGGTTGCACATAAGCAGAAGTTAAGCATATTTGAGAGCAAAAAGATCAAGTCTGATTTGCAAGCAATATATGCGAGATACAAGTGTGCACGTCTGAAGCTACATGAACTAAGATAGAAGAACCAGTTTCATCATTGTGTTTATTCTAAGTCTAGTTCAATTGTAGTAGGTTTTCATATTGTACCTTTCAGCTTTCATAGAAGCAATTGTAATAGGTATATTGAGTATTCAAGTTAGAGTTAACTTGAAAGTGTCGCAACAGTTGAGGCTGTGTGCTACACTGGGATTAGAGTTAATCCTTAGGTTTACAAAGAGTTTTGTAAATGCAGTTTTTGGCTCATTGATTTTAGTGGAGTTTGGGAAAATCCTACTGAGTAGTAGGTCGTGGTTTTTTCACCTTTTGAGCCAGGTGTTTTCCACGTAAAAATCTCTGTGCACTTTACTTTCAGCATTTATTATTCTGCAAACTGCTGTAGTTAGAACACTTAGAAGAACCAGGTTCTTCTAACGCGAAAATTAGGTACCACACAAATCACCCCCCCCCCTCTTGTGTGGTATTGACGTTTATAACATCAATTGGTATCAGAGCAGGTTATCCTTGAAGAGGTTAACACCTTAGGAAAAGATCAACATGAGTGCACCACCTGGGAACTGGGAAGGGCAATCCACTGCCAGGCCTCCTCTTCTTCAATGATCTCTTTACTACTCCTGGTGAAAAAACAGAATGAGGGACCATATAATGGGCGAAGACTATGAGCTTTGGGATATCATCACTGATGGTCCTTTAGCCACAACCAAGAAAATGCTGAAGGAGTGGATTTCCAAAGACAAGAGTAGATTGTACGCTTGAAGATCTAAGGAAATGGGAGAAAAATGCAAAAGCCAAGAAATGGTTAGTGTGTGGACTTGGTCCTGATGAGTACAGCAGGATTCAAGGCTGTACTACTGCCAAGGAGATTTGGGACACTTTACAAGTGGCTCATAAGGAACACCTCAGGTGAGAGGTCAAGAGGAACATTGCTGTTTCTCAATATGAGAATTTTACCACGAAGGATGGAGAAACTATCCAAGAAATGTATCAGGTTCACTACACTGACAAATGAACTTGAGTCTCTTGGAAGGATTATCTGGAAGAAGAACAAGGTGGGAGAAGATTCTAACTAGAGTTTTGCGCCAATCTCCTGGGAAAGCAAAATCACTGCCATTCAGGAATCAAGAACATTTCTACTTTGAAGTTGGATGAACTGATTGGAAATCTCACTGCCTATGAATTGAGAAGGCAAACAATGAAGATGGATGCTCCAAAGAAAGAAAGAAGTCTGGCTCTCAGAATTTCAGAAGGATCAGATCTTGAAGATATGAAATGGCTATGAATAACCAGAGATTCAAGAAATATCTTATGAGAGCAAATGGTGCTTCAAAAGGAACAACATTCAACAAACCGAGGGCTCCTGAGAAACAACCAATGAGGGTTGTTACAGTGTGGAAGACTGATCACCACATCAGAAACTGCCCTCAATGGAGATTGAATGGAAGAAAGAAAGAGCTGAAAAGAAGAAACAGGAAAGAAGGAACAGGTTCAACCAAAAAGAAACAAAGGTTCAACTAAGGCTATGGTTGCTGCTTGGGGAGAACATCAAGATGAGGACTCTGAAGATGAAGCTGAGGAGGATCAAGCTCTAATGGCCACGGAGAATCAGAAGATGAACAGGAGGTAAGTATTCTACACCTTAAAGAAAAATTAAGTTCCTGTTAAGGAAAAACTGGCTGATCTGCTGATGGATTTCATAAGATGAGTCTGAAATAATAAACAGTGAGAAGGATTTCTGTCTAAGGAATGTGTTATCCTAGAAGAAAAGATGTAAAAGGTTAGAGTCTAGGGCTTGATGAGATGATAACACCAAATACTGAGTTGAAGAACCAGGTCCATCAACTTGAAAATAAGATTATCCTCTCTTC
>NW_017672340.1:162455-165784 GCF_001879085.1 Nicotiana attenuata
TGGCGCTATACATTAACGGCACAGTTAACGTTAGTGTATAGCACCAAGTATTTTGACACTATATATAAAAATATCATCTTTTTTTTTTCTCCACCTATTTATGTATTTTGAGTCCAAAAGAATCACATTTTGGTTCCATACTCGTAATAGGCAGTGCCACATTATTTTCATATTAGGATCTTTTTATTATTAATATTTTCCTTATTTAACAGATTGGCCGTCCATGTCTTTGGTCCTGACGTGGTGGATTCTTATTCGTTAAAGACTTTTAAATAAAGGTAAGAAAACTTCCCGAGATTTTCAAAATCATTATTCATAAAGAATAAGGTGGAAAATGAAGATTTGTTTCCAATAATAGGTAAATTCCACGCTGGCAATCTTTTATTTTCTCTCTTTCATTTTATGTGATACGAAAATCTAAAAAAAATGAAAATTTTGAAATTTATAATATTAAATATACCCTAATATATATGCGGCTGGAAAAAAAATATGATAAAATCAGAGTTTAAATTAAATTAATTTCAAAATTTAAAAAGGGATCAACAAATTCAAAAAAAGGGGTATATACTGTCATAAAATTGGCAGCACTATGGTGGATTCTTATTCGTTAAAGACTATTAATATTTTCGATTAAGGTAAGAAAATTTCCAAAGATTATAAAAAATCACAATTGATAAGGAAAATTGGTGTAAAATGAGATTTGTTTCCAAACATAGGTAATGCCCAGCTGGCAATCTATTAAATATATGGCCTGAAATTAATTGACAGCACAATCGCTGACGTGGATTCTCCAAATTCCCACTCAATCATTGAGTTTTTTCCTCCTTTTTAGACTCCGCCCCTTCTTTCATTTCTCACTCTTCCCGGAAAAAAAAGAAGCTCTTTTTTGTGAAGGAAACAAAAAAAAAAAAATCCTTTTTGTCTATTTCAGAATTTAGTACAAATTGATTCTGTTTTTGATCTCTATGTATACGAAATTCGTTGTAACGAATCAGAATTACAGAGACTGATTGAGAAGCTGGAGGTTGTTTGTGTTTTCTGATATGTCTTTCATGGCTACTTTTTTTGTTCCCGAGGAAACAAAGGAAGAAGAAGGCGCGTGGGAAAAAGAAAGATAATAGACAATATTTCTTTTTCTACTAATTCTCAATCTCCGAAATAAGCAGAAGTTGAGCAAATAACTATAAACTTTTATAGTTTTTCTGTATCTATATAACCGTATCTCTGTTTCGATCTCTACTTCTGCTGGTAATTGTTTTGTCTTTTGATTTTTTTTGTTTGTTAGTATAAAATAATTTATTTTGACGGTGAATTTTGTTTTTTTTCCTTCCTTCAGTTTGACGGTTAAGGAAACGATGTCGACGACGGTAATAAGCGAGTCGGTCGAGATGAACGCTGCCGCGGAGGCACAAACGGTAACGGCGAAACTAACGGCGCCAACAATCGAGGTGGATTTCGCGACGTGCGAATGCTGCGGATTGACGGAGGAATGTACTCTGGCTTATATACAGACGATTCGGCAACGGTATCAAGGGAAATGGATATGCGGATTGTGTGCGGAGGCAGTGAAGGATGAGATGATACGTTGCGAAAGGCTGATCAATACGGAGGAGGCGTTGACACGTCACCTCAATTTCTGTAAGAAGTTCAGTTCTTCAAGTCCTCCGCCGGTGGATCCAACGGTTCACTTGATCACCGCCATGAGGCAGCTGCTGAGGAGGAGTTTGGATTCACCTAAATTGCTTAGGTCAATGCCCTGTAGTCCGACGAGGAACGGTAGAGAAATGAAGCCAGACGTGTTGGTTCGTGCCGATAGTTGTATTCCTACACTCTCATTGGTGGAATCTGCTGCGTATCATGCCATGGAAATGGATCAAAATTGTGAATGAAACTGGTAATTGTAATTTCTAGCTTTATTTTCAATTCCCAAATCCCCGCCATGAAAAAAAAAAAGAAATAAATTAAGGAGAAAAAAATTTTAGTGCTTAATTTGACCCTAAGTGTAAACAGAATAGTACTAGAACTATTTGGCAGTTGTGATGAATGGAAATGGTATTTGCTCTAAATTTGCGTGATTGAAGTTTGAATTCTGTTTACTCAACGGATTTTACAATTTCGATTAGCTATATTAGAATGGACCTGTAAATATATATTAACAAAAGGTGTGTTCTGATTGATAAGCTGCCTATATATTTTTTTGGCAATTAAACACCATAAAATGTCTTATTTTATGAAAATCTTTTCCTTCATAGACCTCTTTGCGAACTACGACTTCATGGGTTTTATCAATTATGCAAAGATATATATAACGGACTATGCTTGCTTTGCTATTATATAATATGAAAAGCAATGTTGAAGATCGTGGTTTAGTCGGAGTCTTGGTCTAACTGGTAAAGTTAGCCTCCATGTGATCAGGAGGTTACGGGGTAGAACCAGGGAAACAGACTTGGAAACAGACTCTTGCAGAAATGGAAGGTAAGATTGCGTACAAGATACCCTTGTGCATGGGCGAAGCTACAGCCTATCACGGCTAGTGAATTGACCACCATTCGTTGAAAAATTACAGTGTATGTGTAGGTAAAATATTAGATTTTAGAGGTACATAACATATACCGAATACCCTTTATCGGGGAATTTTCTTTATTTCTTTAAAATTTGAACACCCTTGAAAGTTTTTTTGGCTTCGTCACTGCCCTTGTGGTCCGGCTCTTCCCCACATCCCGTGGCGCACACTGGGCTGCCGTTCAGAGCAAAAAAAAGGAAGAAAAGAGATCATATTTTGAAAGTTCACGAGGATTAAGTAAGAATAAACATCTCTCTCTTCGTCTAATTCTGGGGTATCAAATTAGCTGAAAAAAGCTAGACAGATCTTCTCCCTAATTGTAGACAAGAGACCTAGAAGAGGAAAGCTTCTTGCTTTTTCTGGCTTATGGAGTATAGCAGAGGAAGTATGAATTAGGTACAGAGAACCCAAAATTGAGAAAATGACAATGTCATATTAGTACATGTGACTTCCCTTTGTACAAAATAGTGAAGAAAATCTCGTGGATGAGTGTGGAGGTTCTGGCTTTGAGACAGAACTGAATGGGCGTTCCGTTAGCTAATTGATGTCAATCGAAAGTACCATTGTGGGCCTAAGCAACCCTGTTGGTTGTGATGTGAACAATATTTCTTTACCCTTAACTAGAGAACTCTTATTCAAATTCTGAGAAACAAATTGGAAGTACTTTCCCTCTGATGGACCCTATACCACTTGAGCCTGAATTAGTTAAACGGGTATGTTTTGAACATAGGAGTTGGTGGTGGTGGTGGGGGGGGGGGGGGGGGTT
>NW_017672340.1:165804-169025 GCF_001879085.1 Nicotiana attenuata
GGGGGGGGGGTTATAGTCCCATCCTGATTTGTTCCATTCGGACCGACTTCAATCATTTTTACTCCATTTGTTATCACCACCGAACTCAATTATGGTCTTGTCTTACTTCTTAGACAGTCAACTGAAATATCTGCAATATCGATATGGTGATTAATCGAGTTTTTCTGTCCTCATCTTTATTGCTATTATTATTTGAATATAAAGAAGCATGGCTCATGAACTTCCAAACAATCAAACTGTAAACAAACCCCAATGCTTTTTGGATTTATTAGATTGATTCCGGTATGAACAGCATAAACTAACTGTAGTCTGCAATGATAGAACAAGTTGTGTCAATCACAATTAAGTACTTCAGGAGGTGTTTCTTTTGGACTTTGATCAACTGATCATTCCTTGAAGCAGTTCTCTACGATAGCAAATGAATGTGTAGATTTCTTGACTAATGAAATCATAGACATGAATAAATGATGGACACGCTGCAGACTAATACCGAATACCATACCTAATAGTAACTTTTTAATACCAAAATATCAAACACCATATACCAATTTTTGGTTTTGGCACAGTAATTCGGAATTAACCAAATTATGCATAGCATTCAGTAGAATAATTCGGTATTAACCAAATTATGCATAGCATTAGTACAATAATTCGGTATTAACCAAATTATGCATAGCCCTACCTGGCATATTTAGTTCATACCATTTATTTAATTTGAGAACTATTTAGCAAGTACTCTCTACTTTTAATGCATAGTTGCCAAATACCTATGTTAATAGATATCCGACAAACTAGTCGAGATGCGCACAAACTGACCTGAACATCAGTGACCACAATCATAAATGAGAAAAGAGATTGTAAGGGTAAAAAGTTTGATTGACTGCCCGTGTACTCCGACTTTTAGAAATAGTTTGATTTTTCAAATATCAAACAAATTTGTCTATATATGTCATGAAGTTTCCAGAGGAGGATCCGGAGGGACTACCATATGGACAAGTCGCTTCAATCATTCGATATAATATATCAAAATGATTGAGAAACATAACTTATTAGTGGTTTACATAAGATTAGGAGTCTATATAATTGACTTCTAACCACCAATAATGCAAGTGTTGTTTTCTATTTATGAGATTAGGTTAACAACTCTTCAAGTATAGCAGCCAAGTAAACTCATTGATTGGGCGACCTGATAGTAATCATTAGAACACACTTGGTTTTAATATGAGTATCACTTTATTGAGTTGCAAGGGAAGTACATTTAAGTGATTCGGGGCCAATTACAAGTACTTGGAGTAAGTATCAAACCATGGACGCGCTCAAAAGCACGATAATCCAAGAGCAGATCGCGAAGTTCTGCGCCTGAAACAACACTTGGATTAATTAGAGCAACGCGAAATTTTAACTGCTATAAGACAACTTTAGCATACAGTAATGCAATAACCCACCAATTTTGTTAGCCAAAGTTGATTCCTTGCGCCAATGGTAGTTCATTCCCATAATTGATTGTACTGCAATGGCAGGGAATAACCCCAAGCAAGCCAGCAAAAAACATCAGATAAGACATTCAGTGATGAGAGTTATAAGACACAAAAATCTATGATAATTACAACATAGTAGTAACTAATTCAAGATGCTTAAACTGCAACATGAAGCAATAAGTTTGAACAGTGAGCCTCCGCGAATGCAGCATGCAAATATATTAAATGAGAAAGCGATGATTACCACGTTGAGCGCCTCATATATTGTTTCCAAGAATCACTTCCTGCCTCACGGCCACCACCAGTACCTTTTTCACCTCCAAAAGCACCACCAATTTCAGCTCCATTTGTTGGTATGTTTACATTGACGATGCCACAGTCACTTCCTTGAGCTCTGCAACACATATAGGCATGAGAGAACCAGGGGTTATAATTTATATATGAGAAGGAAAAGTTATCTAAACCACATGCTCAAAAACGTTATAGATTGCTTACCCAATCCACTTAAATATAAATTGTGGATTTCGGGTGAAGATGGAACTACTTAAACCTTGAGGGACAGAGTTGTTAATTTCAACTGCTTCTTCGAAAGTCTGAAAGCAGAAAGTTTGGAATGAGAAACAGAATCCAAAAAAGTTTTACCAAATATGGGGACAGAAAGTCATTGGTCATCTTGAAAAGTCAATATCTTTGAAAGGAAATACCTTAAACTTCATTACATAAAGAACTGGAGCAAACAATTCTTCCTTCACAACTTCAGCTTTTGAAGATATTTCAACAATTGTTGGATGCACAAAGTTACCCTCAGATTCTATGACCGAACCACCTGTAAGGATCTTTCCACCCTGCAAAGCATTTAATTTGAAAAAAACAAAGTTTCACTCACATTTTTCTTTCTGTTGAAAAGGGAAAAAGTCCAATTCCATTATACAGATATGGTCCTAAGTCCTGCTGAGTTACCAAAATATGGTTTCTGTTTTCTTTTTAAATTTTTTTTATGACCACTATGATCTGACACTTTACTAGAGCTATTCTTAGGAGGATAAAATTGTGTAACTTTAGCAAATGCCAATTTAGGAATGGGAATTGAAAGTCTCAAGAATCGGGACATACCTGGGACTTGATATTTTGGATTCCCTTCTGAAAGTTTTCCCTAGAAGTGCGAGTATGCAGTGGCCCAAGTAAGGTACCTTTTTCTAAAGGGTCCCCTATCTTTACTTGCTTGTACACATCAACTAGTGGTTCAAGTACCTTCTCATAAACTGTCTCGTGAACAAGCTTCAAGCAGAAGAAGATATATGAAGAAAAACAGTACTTAAGAAGTTTTGAAAGTGAGAGCTTTATACAGCAAAATGAAAGGGATTTAACCAATTAATGCAATACCAGTCTCCGGCACGTTGTACAGCGTTGACCAGCCGTACCAACAGCAGCAAATAAAACAGAACGAACAGCAAGTTCAGTGTCCGCATCATCCATTACTATTATTGCATTATTTCCGCTTAGTTCTAGTAGGCATTTTCCAAATCTCTGATTTACTGTTTGCTGAACTGCAAGACCAACCTATTGGCACAAAAGAAATAAGCCCACAGATGGAAGTTCATTATAGCAAGTTTGTATTTCGATATGTAATTTTTGGCAACAATACTAGAAGACGAGCTTTACCAAATTTATGGAATAACGAATATGATAAGGAATTTGAAAAGTTCCAAGATTCTTCTTCTTTCCTCCCCCCCCCCCCCCCCC
>NW_017672340.1:169045-193983 GCF_001879085.1 Nicotiana attenuata
CCCCCCCCCCCCCCCTTTTTTGGGTTTTCAATAAGATCCACGATTCTCCTACTTTGTTTGTTTTATTTTGAGATTTTAGGTTGTATGCACTTGTTGTATATGGTTGCAGTCCCTTTGGCTGTTTTTTTCCAAATAAAACTTATTTACTTATCCTAGAAAGAAATGTTTCTTTTCGCACTTGCACCCAGAAGGAATAAAAGCCATAACAGCCTATTTTAATTTTGACTGTTAGACCACTAAACATAGACTTACATAACCATTTAGTTTCAGAATTGACTCCCTACCTTTTTCTTTTCAAATCTTGTTAATATTCTTTCATTCAACTAGCCAGACAAAGTAAAGTCAAAGTAGAAAAGTAAAGTAAGCAAAAAATTGGATAAATTAACATTGCAGTAGTTTCTTCCTCTAGCTCCAGAAACATGGTTCCACATCTTTTAATGGCATATGCATCTCTACTTCTTATTAGCTTCAACTGAGAAGTTTTAACTAATAACTACTATCCATAAACAGGTATGTTTTTTCTGCACAATATATTTATTCCAAGAAGCACTAGGAAAAGAAGACAGATAAAGGAAGTATAGCACTGCTGTGAAGTACTATATTACTTCATTGTTCTCCTAGACATTTTTGTACTTATATCATTGCTCAATATAAAGTGAATACAACAAATATAGGAAAATTAAGAAATTCAACTTATCACTTTTTAATGTCATATCAAAGATGGCATGGAAGTTTCCTAGAGATGAACCTACAAAAACAGGCAGTGTATCTATACATTTTAGGTATTCGTAGTGTCAAGAAGCTTGGAAAATATTTAAAAAGGTAAATTCAAGTTAAAGTAAGACGCAAATGCTAATGCAGTATTAGCTGCAAAAGGAAACTCCTTGATGAGATAAGACACACATGCATGTTAGCTTAGGACAGAAAAGTCACCTTTGAGCTCCCAGTGAAAGAAACTAGAGGAATTCGAGTGTCCTTCGCTATTGCTTCACCAATTTCAGCTCCACCACAGAAGGCAGTAAAAATTGAACCAGGTAAATTGTTTTTCTCCAATACACTAGCCACAATTTTTGTCATCGCTATGGTAACCAATGGTGTTGTTGGAGCACCTTTCCTGTGAACATGGCATAAAATCCCAAGCATGAACAACCAAATACCAAACTCGAGTTTTGATTTCAAGCATCAAGGTATTGGACATCCTTGAAGAGCAAATTTGCTATTGGAGATTGAGGAGAGAGTTCGGAGATTAGGCGTTAGTACAACCTAGAAAGCATCTGCTCCATACCTCCCAATTCAAGTGTGCACACTTAACATTTTATGGTTATTAAGACAAGAGAAGATACTCTGTTTTGTTTGAACTTATTTGGATGCAGAAGAGATTTTGTTTGAGAGCCAGTTATAGCAATATAACTTACTTAAAGATTCAGCTGCAGCATGAATGCTTAAAGTTAGCTTGACATGGATCGAAGGTTCTGAGATTCAAGACAATGATTACTTTCAACATGAAGGTGTCTGTGATGATGTTCAAACTATGGTGTGGCAATAATACCCAATCAATTTGAGCTCAGCAATAACTATAAGCTCAATTTATCAATCTGAAAAGATGTTCAACCACCCGCTCAACTATTATTCAGAAAAGCCATTCAATCATTTCTACAACATCTTCACTTTAAACCATCAAAAAGTGATGGACTTACCAGACAACACAATTGCCGCAGACCAGCGCAATACACGCATTCCATCCTGAACAGAACATTATGCATAAATTAAGAAAAGGTAAGGTGGATATCGATACTTCTCATACATTTACTTGAAAAATTGGGTCAAAACATTTAAAGCTAAGCCAGAAATTACTTGGTATATGTAAGCAAAAGTTCTCCACATACAAACAGTAGAAGCTTTTTACTTATTTTCGTTTTTAGATCAAAGTACTTCAGCAGAGAGAGTGCAATACAAAAATACAATCTGAAATTAGCAGCCATACACTCAAACAGTCGAGTTAAAAAGTAATTAACAAATAAATTTATAGAGGAAAAGTGCAGTGAACTGTCACCATGACACCAAACAACTGCCTTAGGGAAAGAGCAGGAAAGATGCAAGATACACAGGCATCATCTAAGAGCACAGTTTTATCAGAATAGAATGAAGTAGTATACTAAAAAACAAAAGTAATACAAAAAGAAGAGGAGAAAGAAATTCAGGGATTCAGTTCTTAAATAATGATAGGTAACTACCTAAATAACCCAACTCCTCGATATCGGACATTTATTCTGTATATTGACCCAATAAGACAGTTATCTCATGCTAACTTCCTGCACATTAGAACACTAGGCGATTTCTTCTCGTCTGCTAAACCTTTGGTGTGCAGAGTTAAAGGTATTTGTGCTGGCGGGAGGTAACAATTAGCCGAGTGTGCACAAGCTGACTTGGACACCACCATCATTAAAAAAATAGTGCATATTAAGCATTTCTCTTTTTTCTCCCCATCCCCCATCCCAGAGATCAACAACAGTTTCCCATTTACCCTATATGTCTAACCCACAACCTACCAGTTGGAAGGGAGAGTGTGTCACCAACTAAGCCAAACGTTCTTGTAAGCATTTCTGCTTTCAAATAAATAGTATACCTGTTTACCATTTCCTACAAAGTGCATATCAAATGTAAACATCAGTTTGGCTGTTATTAACAGTAGCATGTGGTGATAGTGCATAATTAGCATGGAAGTGCCTTATACTATATTCCTTTCCAGTAAAATAAAGAAGATGGAAGAAGTAAATGAGGATGGATAAGGGTGTTTCCTTGAATTGGTAAGCAAGTTAAGGAGGAGGACAAATAAATGTCAAGGGGTTGGATGTCCCTCCATATCAGCTTTTCAGCTCGTAAAAACTGGGCAGAGAAGAGGAGGTACATGTCTTTTATCCTTCCAACCATAACAGACAGCTAAAGGTGAATTGTAAGTATCCTAAATCAATTAATTTTTTACTTTTTTACCCTTCCCGAAGCTAGTGGGAGGGCTTGTTTTCATAGAGCTGCATAAATCCATAGTGGATAAATGGACTAACCATTCTATTCTATAGTGCGTTTTACTACGGTCCTGAACAACTGGAAGCAAAGTGGAACCAAAAAGTCCATATGGAAGTGGTCAAAAATTTTAATGGCTTACCAAGTACAGCACATGGGAAATTGAAAGCCGTGATAACACCAACTATCCCAAGAGGATTCCACATCTGTGCACAAAAATTACATTGAGAAGATCAAAAACTAACATAACCAAGGTTCGAGGAATTCCTGATTTTAGAGCACAAATTTCACCACACCTCCAACATCATATGGTTAGGGCCTGTCAACAAATAAATACCGTTAATAAAAGGAAGTTATGTAAAATCACAACATAAACACCAATTCCAATTGCATAAGAATGTAAATCTTCTACTCCTAAAGAACATTTGTATCCCAATAGTCAGTGAAAGCTTATCACTCAAATCACCAAAAAGTATTTAAACCACAAATGAGAAATTGCAATCACAGATATAACTGCTTAAAAGATAACAACTTTGGCTATTCTGAAAGCAAAAAAGTAAGGAAGCAAGCTCACGCTCAGAAGGAATAATGGATCCATTCAGTTGTCGACTCAACCCCACAGCAAAATCACACATATCAATGACTTCCTGCAGAGTTTTGCAGCAAAGTTAGGGCGTATACAGACATGGATTACTCATGCATGTGAACACTTAAACATGGACAATTTAAACCTAGTTACTCTTACCAACCATTCACTATTCAATTATAAAAAGATCAAGATAAAGGAACTTCATAAGAAAAAAGTTATAAGACAGAGTTATGAACATGAAAAAAGAGACTGATATATAATGAACCAAGTGGAATTAGTTTACATGTCACTGTAACCACTAACCACACAAAGTTTTCAATAGCAAAGGTTTTGCATCATAATTTATTGGGCATTGTATGTTAGTGAGTTGTGAAATTACATACTTGAACTTCTCCGATTCCTTCGGGGAGTATCTTTCCCATTTCAAGTGAAACAAGCCGACCAAATTCCTGAAGGTTTGCTCGGAGTGCATCGCCTATCTGCCTAACAATCTCACCTCTTTTTGGTGCAGGAACCTGCAAACATAATAAAGGATCATCATGCAAGGTGGATGAACTCAGAAAATAAGCATAGGCTAATGAAATTTAAACTAGTTTTAGCAATATACTCATAGTAGAAAAATTGATCCCTAAAAAAAAAAAGAAGTTAATTACAGTAGAATATGACTAGGAGTTATGAGCATACCTGCACCCAAATTTTTGCTGCTTCAGAGCAAGCTTGCATGCCTTCCTCATAATCTTGAGCAGAAGCTTCTACAACTTCAGCAATAGTCTGTATCCACAAAAATAGCTCTAAATTAACCAGTAGTACAATTTAAATATTTTAAAAAAACTTAAAACCGTTAAAAATTAAGAACCTGATTGTTTGCGGGATTAACAGTGGAGATGACGGAGCCACTAGCTTTCCAGGTGCCATTAACAAAACCTCCTAGATTTTTAGGGCCAATTCCGATCTCCTTGAGAAATTGGTACTCTTTCTTTGCGAAACTCATGATTCCTTCAATTTCACACAAAATGCAACCTTTCGAACTGATAGAAATTGCTTAGGGAATCAGGAAATCAATTCAATGCGAGAGAAGTGGCGATCCAGTCGAGTAAATATAGAAGAGACGTAACGTATCAAAAGAGAAGTGCGGAGTAGAACAGCAGAAAAGGACAACAATACAACAATATACAGTCACAGGAGATGCGGGTGTTCATAAAACCCCCAAAAAAAAGGAACCAAACCAAACCGACAAAAAAAATCCAATACTTTTTGGTTTGGTATGGTTTTGGTTTTGAATTTTAAAAACCGATCAAATGGTTTAGTTTTGATTTTAATCAGAAAAAAAACCAAAAAAACCCGAACCTAACCGACTATAGGATTAGCTATTTCAAATTTATTATTACACTTATACATATATGTATATTTTCATACAAAGTTTCAAAAAATTTATGGTAAATATTAATAGTTTGCACTTTTAGTATAGTTCTTTACCTTTACATTCTAGTTTGATTGGTAGTTTTCTTTTGTTAAGTGTAAGAATCTATTTCGTATTAAAAATAATATATTTTTAATTGAGTCTTTAAATTATTCATTTTATTAAATTATCATCAATATATCTTGGTAATTAATAGATTTCTCAAAGGGCAATTGATTTGATAGTGTTACGTTGAAAATGTGGTTGCCAGAATATGTGTTTGGTAGTGTATGTCTTATATTTAAGAAAAAACCGACAAATAACCGAAAAAATCGAAAAACCGACAAAACCCGACATAAACCGAATCGAGGAAAAACCGACTTAATTGGCTTGGTTTGGTTCTAATATTTGAAAAACCGACTTACTTGATTTGGTTTCTTTTTAGGAAAAAACCGATCCAAACCGAACTATGAACACCCTTATTCACATCATAGTAATCTTATTAGTAGTCCAAAAGAAATTATAAACAGGTGGCAAATTGGCAATTGCCTAATTTAAGGTTTTTGGACTCACCCGCTCTCTCTCTCTCTAGGATAATACGGTCTTATCCTGATTTGATGTTTCTGCTAATGAAAGAGAGTAAGGTAGTCAATGAATATTTATAGCTAGCGTTTGGACCGGGGTGTTCATGGATCGGTTTTTCCCTAAAAGAAACCAAACCAAGTAAGTCGATTTTTCAAATATTAGAACCAAATCAAACCAATCAAGTCGGTTTTTTCTCGATTCGATTTATGTTGGGTTTTGTCGGTTTTTCGATTTTTTCTATTATTTGTCGATTTTTTCTTAAATATAAGACATACAATACCAAAGACATATTCTGGCGACCACGTTTTCAACGTAACACTATCAAATCAGTTGCCCTTTGAGAAATCTATTATTTATTAAAATATATTAACGACAATTGAATCAAATAGTGATGAATAATTTAAGGACTCAATTAAAAAAATATTTTTTTTAACATGAAATGGATTCTTACACTTAACAAAAGAAAACTACCAATCAAACTAGAATATAAAGGTAAAAAATTGTACTAAAAGTGCAAATGATTAACATTTACCATACAATTTTGAAACTTTGTAAAAAAATATACATATATATAGGTGTAATAATAAATTTGAAATAGATACTCCTATAGTCAGTTTGGTTCGGTTTTTTTGGCTTATTTTTTTATTAAAACCAAAACCAAACCAAATTTGATCGGTTTTTAACATTCAAAACCAAAATCAAACCAAACCAAAAAGTATCGATTTTTTTGGTCGGTTTGGTTTGGTTTTTTATTTGGTTCGGTTTTTCGGGTTTTTATGAACACCCCTAGTTTGGACATAAATTTAGTTGAAACTTGAAAAAATAATTTTTGAAGTAGTTTTGAAAATAATTTTTGGAAGTTAAAATTATGTTTGGACATGCATTTTATTTGAAAAAAATTTAATGTTTTGTGAGTGGGAGAACAAGTTTCACCCAAAATCTACCCTAAACTAAATTTTGGGAACTTAAAAATAATTTCAGAATTTTTTCAAAAATAGATCATTAGTCTATGAACAAACAACATTTTCAAAAAAGATTTGAAAAAACGGTGCCAAAATGTATGGCCAAACGGGGCCCTAGTCGTTTATGAACCATACTTTGTAGGTTTTGGCCAATATTGTCCCTTATCTTTGAGGGTAGGTCTATTTTGGTCCATCAAATATAATCCTGAGCATATTTAGTCCTTTAAGTATGCCAAAGTGGAGCATTTTTAGTCTCATCTGTCCAAAATCAATTAAGGGGTTGGTTTCGGCACTTACTGTCTTTTTAATTTACTTATTGAAAATATTTTATAAACCAACACCCACTAATAGTACAGAACTGATAAATTTAAGATTTCAACGTTAAAACTTTTACTTTTAAAAATTTCGGTTGATTTTTTCAAAAAGAAAAGTTAAAATTTGAAAAAAATAGAGCTGCCAGGATCACTTCTAGGCATATTATTGAAGCAAACGAATAACCAGATTGTATTATCACTTTTAGCCCGCGCCAGAAACTATTTACATCCGGTAGCCGAAAAAGTATATAAAATTTGTATAGTTTTTGTATATATATAAAATAATATACAAATTTCGGCTATTATTTTTACAGCTTCTATACAGTATCATTTTCTCATTGAAAACTGGCGCAGAAGGGGATATTTTCAAGCTCAAAATTTTAGAAGACATTATCTAGAAATGAGAAAAAGTGATAATTTGCGCTATCTAATAAAAGGAGAGGAAACGTTTTGCTTCAGAGCAGAAGATTTGATTCATGGATCAGAGTTGGCTAACACCGATAGTTTTTGACACATTCTATCAGTGATACTAAAGATGCTCCACTTTAGCATACTTAAGGGACTAAATATGCTCAGAATTATATTTGAGGGACCAAAATAAGCCTACTCTCAAAGATAAGGGACAATATTGATAATACTCAACCTTTTTTAAAACAACTTAAACTAGGAATGGGTCCAAAGTCCATGTGGATGTACATGCAGGAAAGGCAAAAAGGACATAAGATGAATCAATGGATGTATAAAGGGATTTTTTTCCTTCCTATACCATATATAAAAGTTTATTATCAAAAATGTGCATATTTTGTATATTACCCGCCCAGTCCACATTTTACCTATAAAATTTGTACCATTCGAAAATCAGGCATTAATGGATCAGAATATTCCTTAAAAACGCGCTAAAATTAAGGAGAGATTCTTGTTGATAATTGATTCTATATTAAATTCAATCTTTAAAAAGGGAAAGAAGATTTCATATATGCGATTTTTTCTCCAGAACTATAATTCAAATTCTGGAAAAAAAAACCGAACAGATATTGAACTACTAACAGCTACAAAAACTACGAAAATAAGCTTCTAAGATTTACCAATTAAATGGACATAAATTGGAGAGTTCAAAGGCAGATCATTGACAATAACTTAAAGAAGGGAGAAAAAAACAAAAACGAGAAGAAAAAATAACAGCAATAGGTCTTCTTAGTTTTATGATATTATCTACAAATTTACTACATATATCTACAATTTGACTATAATTTCTTTATTTGGTGCAGGAAAAAAATATTTTAATATTCAGTGTCTCCAGATTGTAGATAAATTGTAGGCAAATTGTAGTTTACTTATAGTTTGTAGATAAATTGTAGATAAAATGTAGATATATTGTAGATACTATATTTTTAATATTGTAAATTTTTTTTCTTTGTGTTTGTTCTGAAAATGTAGGTGAGGGCTTCAACAGATCATATACATACTGTGTTGGATGGTGTGAAGCGGTACGTTGTGTGTCTAGAAAACAAGAAATGTAGCTGTGGCCAATTCCAACTTGAAGAACTTCCATGTGTAAATTGTTTCCAGATTGTAGTTATAATGTAGGTTAAATGTAGTTAATTTGTAGTTTTTGACTTTTTGTAAAATTTTGCAGACAATTTGCAGATTAATTGTGGATGTCACATTTCTATAATTTGCTCTTCATCTACAAAATTTCTACAAAAAACTACAAATATTTACCTAGTTTTTTTGGTGATTATATTTTTTTCAAAGTTGAAGTGTTTGGCCAAGGTTTTAGAAGAAAAAAATGTATTTTTGAGGAGAAGCAGACACAATTTTGGAACAGAAAAAATAGCTTTCCGAAAAATAATTAGAAATAGTTTTTAAAAGCCTGCCCAAATACTAATTGATGGTCAAAATGCTTTTCAAATTAATTAATTAAAAAATAATTATTTTTCACCTAAAGTATTTTTTATAAAAATACTTTAAAAAAAAAAACTGATTTCGATCGACATGAGAAAGTAATTAAAAATCAATAACAAAATAAGCTAAATGAAAGTGCAAAACAGAAAAGAAGAAGAAAATAGATCAACGAAATCTGAGTCTTTGACTTTCTTCAATCCCGTTTCATTCTCTCCTCTGTTTGTCATCTCAAAGATTTAACTCAACTTCTTCCCTAAAACAAAGAACGTGGAGGGGTATGGGGATGAGGGGTTAGGAGAGAGAAAGTGAGGATTAGTACTTAGTATTGTCAAATAACGGAAGTGCTTAATTTAAGGAGTATAAAATATCACATTAATTATAACCTTAATTAGATATGGTATATAAATGATAATTTGGTATGCTAAGTATAATTAAGTGAAACCTTAAACATGTAGGGTAAAAAGGTTTCATAAGTGGGATAGGAATATAAAAATTCCATGTATAAAGACGTAGCCCAATAAGGCCCACGTCGATACCCCACCTCTCCTTTCTTTTTTCACGTAAGCAAGTACAACACTAGCAGAAAGTAGCATTTTTTCTGATCTTTTATGGTTTCCACAAACCGAATTGGTTCAATATTTTTTGATGAATTAAACATATCATGGTCCATTAGGATTTTAGGCCCACTCCACACCCAAACTATGGATGATTCACGAGAAATGATTACTTTTAGCTAGCGTTTGGCTAAAGATTTCAAATTTATTTTAAAAAATCTGACTTGGGTGAAGTTTGATTTGAAGATGAAAATGTGTTTGGACATACGCTTTCAAAACATATTTTCCAACTTTATTTTGAAAAAATATGTATATAATTCCCAAGTTTTGGGATTTTGGCCCAAAATCAGCTCAATAGCTGATTTTGGGATTTGAAATTTAGAATTTGGGATTTGGCCAAAATATGAGCAAAATTTATGGCCAAACATGAGTTTTGAAAATAAATCCCCAGTTTATTTTGGGAAAACTTATGGCCAAAATATGAGCAAAATTTATGGCCAAACAAGATGTATATATTTTTTATTATATGTGTATTATATACATATAGTATACGTTATTAATATGTTCTTTGTCTAGCAGATGTACTTAGTTTCAGCCGGCGGGCCAGCCTGTAACATTCATAGTATTGTTCAAATTAGTAATGGTGTAATAAATGAAATTATTTCAGATCTGACTACGGCAAGGGTATTCCTTGTATGAGTGAAATTAGTATATCTCAGAGCATGACTTTTTGTCGATAGTCTTTCCAAAAACACAATTTGTTGAGCAGGAATCTATAGTGGCTTTCATAAAGATGGTGATGGCTATATAATATTCTTTTTCCTTTTGCAAAAAAATTGTGGTTTGTTAGAATTTTTCAGTTCTGCAAAAATTGTAAAGCTTTTCTTAAACTGATTTCTCTTTGCATTGGCAGATTAAAGGCATAGCAAATTTTACTTGTAAAGAATTTGAAATTATGTCTTATTTATAAGGCATAGCAAATTTTTCTAGGCAATGGGTGTGTTTGGTATAACGGAAAATATTTTTCGCGGAAAATATTTTCAAAAACAAGTAGTAATCTTATTCATTTTCCGGTGTTTGGTACGCACATTAAGGAAAATGACTTCTCAAGAGTATTCATAAATAATTTAGATATAATAAATATGAAGCCATAAACTTTCAACCAACAATCTTTCGAACCCACATTTTTCATAAACTTTCGAACCGCTAAACTTTCGAAACCGCAGAATTTATAATCCGTAAACTTTATAATTTCTAAACCCGTAAACTTCCAAACACATAAACCTCCGAACTCATAACTTTGGAACTTGCAAAATTTTGAACTTTTAAACCGATAAATAAAAAAAACTAAAACTGAAAAACATATTAAAAAATATTTTTCTCGGGGGGAGGCGGAGGCAGTTGGGGGAGGGGTGGGTGGTGTAGAAAAACGAAAAAAAATAAAATTTGAAATTGCAATAAAAAAAAGGTAAAAATAATAATATTTTTTTGCTTGAGGGGGGTGGGGGTGGGGTGGATGCAGGGGTAGTAGGGTGGGTGGTAACGGAAAAACTGAAATTTAAAAAAAAAGTTCTTTTTTGGAGAGGGGGTGGGGTGGGTTGGTGAGGGTAGGGAATATTGAGAACGAGTTTTGGAAAATGTTTTCTCTTCTCTTGATAAGGAAAACATTTTCCTCCAATGGAAGGAAAATATTTTCCAAAACTTTTAAGCCAACCAAATATGGAAAAATTGAAAAATATTTTCCTTCGTACCAAACACTCCCTGTGAGTACACGTTTATGATTTGTTAGTTGATGTTTGTTGTTAAACATTTTTTTTTTTGTAAAAAAAAAAAAAATAGAAAACGAATTTTTCAAAATTTTGAAGCAATTGTCCACAAGAATTCAAAAAAACGTAATTTTCAAGACGTAGGAACAAACGAAGAAAAAGATGTATCAGAGAAGAGAAATCATGAATAATTGATTAGAGAATATCTTCTATATTTTAAAGAGGTCATCTATTGCTGTTAAAATAAATTATCTAGCATATTAGTTGGGATCTCGCCCAAAAATCTTCATCTTGCATTTCACGCGTTGTGAATTTAGATATTGTTGGTGAAATTACAAGTAATTATAGTTGAAAATAAGATGAAGAAAAACAAACAATTATTCTTCAGGCTGAGGCGCAGATATCTAAGGAGATTCAAGCCCAGTGCGGTAGCATCTTCACCGGTACAACAGTAATACTCTTGACTTGTCCCCTCCGGAATATAACAGCCCGAGAATGTCGTATAACTCGAACAAACTCTGGACAAGTTGTTGAGTCAAAAGCTCCATCAAAATAAACACCTTCCTTCAATAAAAATAATATTCTCTGTTGTAGAGAATAAGTTGGAGACTTTGATTTTTCTCCTTCTCTTATTCTCTCCTTTCCATAATACCAAACACACCTTTTCCATGTACGCCATAACACTTTTCTCATTCACAACACAAAGAAGAAATACCACAATTTAAAGGTGTAGAATCTATTCCTTGAAATAAATAATAAGATAGTGGGATAATTAAATAGTAGAACATGGGTAGGTGGTTACAAAATATAAGCTTTAGTGGGTAAGAAATGGTAGATCATGTCACTTGTGGTTTCATGAGTTACCCCAAAGTAATGACCACTTTCTTCCCAATTTATAACCACTATCTCACAAGCACTAATGCACTTTAATATTATAATTTTAATATTAAAATGCACTAACACAAACATTTCCTCACTCATTTTAATATTAAAATAAGAGAGTTTACCAGTTGAAGGGAGACTATTATGCATAATGAAGGTGTGCTCTGCATTTAACCTCCACTTAGTAAAACAACAATCTCTACCCTAGAGTCAATAGTGAGTTTTGTTAGCCAGCACATTACAGCCTTGTGCTATCCCGATTTTCATGAGTGTTTTTGAAAACAAGCACAATTCTCATAGGAAGCGGCCTACTTCCACACGCGGCCTACTTCCACACTCACATAAATCTGTCAAGGGTGCTCCTGTAACTCTAACACCCCACTCATACGAGCTACAAATTTTCATTAAGATTTAATAAAAAAACTAGCAAATCGTTACAGAATAAATGCACTTACCATATGGATGGAACAAAATAGTGCATTTCAAACCAAGCCACCATATGATTCGTTCTTTCCATTAAACCTGGTTATAGGATCTCTAGTCCCCAGGTTGGGTTTCCTCATATATGACTCATGAGTTTATGGGCTTCAATCCCATCCCCCTCGATGTGCTCCGAGCCATTTCTTTTTCCAAGGCCTTGGTTAGTGGATCTGCAAAATTATCACATCATCAATATCAATTTTACCACGTTTCAAATATCACACAATATTGTGTTTTCGCCTTATAGGTATGGATTACCGTTGTAATAACGGTTTTGTACTCTACCAATAAGAGCGGTACTATCACAATGAATTAAAATAGGAAGAATTGGTTTTTCAAAATAAGGAATTTGAAATAATAAATCTCTCAACCAATTCGCTTCCTCACTAGCTGAAGCTAAAGCAGTTAGTTCAGCCTCCATGGTAGAGTTAGCAATTATTATTTTTTTCCAATTTCCAACAAATAGCACCACCTCCCAAAGTAAATATATAACCTCATAACTTTTGTTATGGCATGCCAATGTTCGTTACCTGGTTTGCTTGTAAACCTGCTAAGTACTCATATTGCGTATGCAATCTCAAATCAAGTGTAATCAGTCACATATTCTCAAGCTTCCAATTAAGCTAGCATATTCCTTTTGATTTATCACATCATTCACTTTATACAGGAAATAAGCGAACGCTTGAATCAAAAGAGTTACAACATGCTTGGAATCAATAAAACTATATTTTTCAACTCAACATAGTGTGACCGATCAAAGAAAATTCCGTCACATTTTCCAATAATATTCATTCCAAGAGCGAAATTTGCTTCACCCAAATCTTTCATGTCAAAAGGCTACTAGGCATACTATTAGTTTCTCCAATAACAATTTAGTTAGCACCAAAAATTAAAAATCATCATCATAGAGACAAATAATAACATGTGAATTAATCCAAGACTTATCATAGATGCACTTATCACACTTCTTGATATAATCAATTTTTGCTCATGCATGAATACTCAAATTATTCGTGCAAGATTCCCCCCCCCCCCCCCCTATTTTTAGCATTATAGAATTTATTTTTCATTAAAAAAACATATCACATATTCGAAAAATATAAGGTTTACCTTTCCTCCGCTTGAGCTAAGCAAGTAAAAAAATACTTTACCCTTTTATCTCTTAAAGAGAGTGAACTTCTACCTTGATATCCGTTATTTTTCAACTGCATAAAAAATTTGAATCTCCTTAAAATTGTTGGTGAAAGTACAAGTAATTACAGTTGAAAATAAAATGAAGAAAAATAAATAATTATACTTCACGCTGAGGAGCAGATATCTCACTCTCTTTAAGGAGATTCAAGCCAACTGCGATAGCATCTTCACCGCTCTAGCAGTAATACTCTTGACTTGTCCCCTCCAGGATACAACAGCCCGACGACGTCGTATGACTCGAGCAAACTCTGGACAAGTTGTTTTGTCAAAAGCTCCACCAAAATGAACACCTTACTTCAACAAAAATAATATTCTCTTTTGTAGAGAATAAGTTGGAGACTTAGATTTTCTCCTTCTCTTATTCTCTCTTTTCCACAATGCCAAACACACCTTTTCCATGTACACAATAACACTTTTCTCATTCACAACACAAAGAAGAAACGCCACAATTTAAAGGTGTAGAATCTCTTCCTTGAAATAAATAATAAGATAGTGGGATAATAAAACAGTCGAACATGGGTTGGTGGTTACAAAATATAAACTTTAGTGAGTAATAAGTGGTAGATCATGTCATTAGTGGTTTCACGAGTTACACCAAAATAATGATCACTTTCTTGCCGATTTATAACCACTATCTTCTATTGGGAAAATCAAGTTAATATATTGAATTAAGTATGTGATGATATACCAAGACACGTGGATCAATAAAAGAGTGACAGCTGAAGAGTCACGAGCTTTGACAGGCACGGGCAGAGATTCAAGAAAAACATGGGAAGAACAGTTACTCGAGCCTTTTGGTAATATGAAAAGACATCAGAGGAATGAACCTGGATAGCAAAAAGATGAGCATCAATGATGGAAAACGTTATAGAATCTTCACGAAACAGTTATGATTACCAATTATAACATTATATTAAATTTCATTAATTGCTCATAATGGCTCTATTATGAGAGGAAATGAAAAGTATTATTGAGAGATAGCTATAAAAGGAGAGATATAACACTTGTAAAGACACACAATATTATTGGAATACACTGATTTACTTTGCTTTCTTTTTACTCAGCTATCAATCATCTCAATTCTTCTTATTTATTTCCAATTTGATTATCAGTAACCCGAGTTCTTCTAAAAAATACGCTTTGACCCGAATTCTCTATTTTCTGGTTAAAGAAATTGGTTCCGTTACCGGGAATCTGATAATCTATTACTTTCTGAATCGAATTTTTCGTCAAAACAATCATGTCGAATGTAAATGACAACAATCAAGGAGGTCACCAACAACAGGAGAATCTGCAAGGCACAGGAACTCCAGTCCCTTCCCCACAAAATTCTCCTCGATAATCTCGAGAAGGAACTCCTGATGGGTCTCGATCAAATGTGAATGATCAATTTGAAAATGATGAGGCTATTAATGAAGCTTTGAAAAAATTAATTGCTGAACAGGTCAGCAATGCCCTTGAGGCCTTCGCTAACATGCTGCCAGCCGTGCCGCCAACATCAACTCTAAACAGCAATACCTTGGAAAATCCTTGCTTAGGACTCGTTAATTCAGGCAGTGGAGGAACTCCTAGCGAATCCCGTGATGAAGGGTCCGGTAACCTGGTTAATTCTGATTTACAAAATTTGGTACTAACTTTGCAGAAACAGCTCAAGGAGCAGAGTGACCGCATAGAGCAAATACCTTGAGTGCCGCCTGTAATCAAGGGAATAGATATAGACAAATACTCATAACAACCTTGGAAGCCAAGTGCAACCCCTTTACCAATTCCGAAGAAATTCAAGATGCCCGACATTTCGAAATATGATGGGACAACTGATCCAAGGGATCACGTAACTGCATTCACAACCTGTGTAAAAGGCAACGACTTGACTAAGCAAGAAATTGAATCAGTGTTGGTCAAAAAATTCGGAGAAACACTCACTAAGGCAGCATTAACATGGTATTCTCTTTTACCCGAAAATTCTATATATTCTTTTGCTGAACTTGCAGATTCATTCATCAAAGCACACTCGGGAGCTCAGAAAGTTGAGAAAAGAATGGAGGATATTTTCGAAATAAAGCAAGGGGATACAGAACTGCTCAGGGAATCCGTGGACAGATTCCAGCGAGAGAGGATGATGTTGCCACGCGTACCAGATAACTGGGCAGCTATGGCATTTGCCAGCAATCTAAATGAAAAAAGTTCATAAGCCATAAGGAGACTCAAGGAAAGTCTGCATGAATTTCCAGCAACTTGGAATGATGTTTATAACAAATATAGCACGAAGCTGCGAATAGAAGAGGATACCATTATTCAATCTCGGAGGGATGAAAGGGTAAATTCAAGGCGAGCTTAATCTGAAAAAAGGTCCGAAAAAAATAGGTACGAGCCATACATGGGCCCAGCAGGAAGAGACTCGCGTTCAAAACAGGAAAACCCAAGGTACGATCATAGATCAAGAGATAGAGAGTCAGGTTTGTCATCAAGGTTCAGAAAAGAACGAAACACGTGAGAGACACGAGAGGATGATACTCGAAGGCAAAGTTCGGCGGTTATAGTTTTAATGTCAGCACATCCGAGTTGGTAGCTATTTTAAGGAGCATGAGAGACAAGGTACGCTGGCCAAGGGAAATGAGATCAAACCCGAACAGACGGAATCTTGATTTTTGGTGTGAATTTCACAACAATCACAGTCACAAAACGACGAATTGTAGATTGCTGCAAGGTGAAGTGGCACATTTATTAAAACAAGGATATTTAACCGAGTTATTTAGTGAAAAGGGAAAGCAGGCATATATGAAAAATAGGCAGGAGCCCCCAAATCCCCCTTCACCGAAAAGGACGGTTAATGTCATAAGCGGAGGAGAAGAAATCAACGGCGTAACATACACAACAGCGAAGAAGGTGTCAAAAATAACAGTTACATACGGGAAGCGAGTTCGACAGGTTTTAGAAGAAGATAGTATTACATTTGATGATACAGATGCAGATGGCGTACAAACCCCACATAATGATGCACTGGTAATATCTTTACTTGTACATGACACCAATGTGAAACGAGTTTTGATTGATCCAGGTAGTTCCGTTAATATCATTTTTTTAAGAGTGGTAAAAGAGATGCAAGCTGATGATAAGTTGATACCCAAAGCTCATACCTTGTCCGGTTTTGATATCTCGAGCGTTGTGACAAAAGGCGAGATAATGCTCACCACATTTGCAGAAGGAGCAGTCAAAGACACCAAATTTCAAGTGGTAGAAATGGATATGGCTTACAATATGATTCTTGGTAGACCATAGATACATGAGATGGATGTTGTACCATCTAATTTACATCAAGTTATCAAATTCCCTTCACAATGGGGAATACGGCAAATACGTGGTGACCAGCAAGCGTCTCGGAGCATTAATTCCGTAGCAGATGCAAGCACAAAAAGCGAAGATAAATTGCAATCACAGAACCAAGTTGAGGATGTTGTGACGCAAACCTCAAGTAAGCATGGGCGAACAGTTGTAGGCTCGAGACCTGATACTATCCAAGAACCAGAAGAAAATAAAAACATCAAAACAACGATCGAGGAGTTAGAAGTTGTAGTATTATTTGCACCATGGCCTGACAGAAAAGTCTACATCGGGACCAACCTCAGCCATGAAATGAAATGTAAGTTAATTGAACTTTTAAAAGTTAACATAGACTGCTTTGCTTGGTCCCATTCAGATATGACAGGTATACCCCCGGATGTAATGACTCACAAGTTAAATGAAGATCCGTCGTACCCACCTGTCAAACAAAAGAAAAAGGAAGCAAGGTTCCTTCAAAAATCAGGTGATTCAAGATGAGGTGCGGAAACTTTTAAAAATTGGGTCTATCCGCGAGGTAACATATCCAAATTGGTTGGATAATACTGTTGTAGTGCCTAAAAAGAATGATAAGTGGCGAGTTTGTGTAGATTATACTGATCTGAACAAAGCTTTCCCTAAAGATTCTTTTTCATTACCGCATATAGATCAATTAATTGATGTTACTGCAGTACATGAATTATGGAGTTTTTTAGATGCCTACTCAGGGTATAATCAGATAAAAATGGATCCTATAGACGAAGATTCAAGATGAGGTGCAGAAACTTTTAAAAATTGGGTCTATCCGCGAGGTAACGTATCCAAATTGGTTGGCTAATACTGTTGTAATGCCTAAAAAGAATGGTAAGTGGCGAGTTTGTGTAGATTATACTGATCTGAACAAAGCTTGCCCTAAAGATTCTTTTCCATTACCGCATATAGATCAATTAATTGATGCTACTACAGGACATGAATTATTGAGTTTTTTAGATGCCTATTCAGGGTATAATCAGATAAAAATGGATCCTATAGATGAAGAAAAGACTTTATTTATAATAGACTGTTGATACCCAATTTTCCCCTGTATTTTTATATGCAAAATACCTTTAAAAATAGCATGTATATGCATATATAAATATGTCCCAAGGCCCTATTATTTTTTCTCAATTCTTAAAGATTTCAAAATCAATTTTATTGCCCTATTTTATCAAGAAAAAAAACCAATAAGTATTCCCAAAACTGACATTTTGGTAATTCATTTATTGGATTCTCATATTTATACTAAAATATAGCTAGTATGATTTTTGCACATTTTTACAAAAAGATTTAGTATTTTTAAAGCTAAATTGCATATAATTGCAATATTAGCCTATTTTAAGATTTAATTGCGTTTATACTTACAAAATTGACTCCAGTATTTTTAACTTAATATTTATATATTATTAATTATTTCAGCACCTTTAGTTTGTTTCCAGAAATTAGTTTACTATTTTTTGTAAAGTAAATAAAGGAAAATGGCTATTTAAATGTTAGCCTATTTTTATTTCGATTTTGGCCAGATTTGGCACCCATGATCCAACCCAATTTCGACTTCAAATTGCCAAGCCCAATTCCTAAAACTACCCGACCCACAACCCATTTAAACGACCCGCTCGGCTCCCCATTTAATCCAGGCCGTTGATCAAAATGATCAACGGCCACATTTCAACCTTGCCATTTTTAATTACCCATTACCCCCCAAACCCTATACATTTGGCATCACCAACCGCCTTTGAACTCCCCCGTTCTCTCAAACTCTCTCGAAGCTTCTCAAACCCTAGCCGTCCTCCACCACTTCCGCCCTGAAAGCTACCGGAATCCATGGCTTCCAAGGCTATGGGAGTCCTATACCCACCTCCTATTGCTCCTACATGCCTGGTTTTTGAAGATTCAAGGCCTGACCATGACGAAGCTTGGTCCAGGCCTCGTTGGTTTCGAGTTCTGCGGCCATCTCCGGCCTTGCTCCGGCGTGCCATGGCTGCTCGAGCCTGATTTTGACTTCTCCGGCCTAGATAAGTGACTTTTCCAAGCCTTTCTCACTAATGGGGTTCTTTTGAAACCCTAACCCTTCGAGGTTTTTCCGATCCGTTGTATATTTGTGTTTTCTCTAAGCTCTTAAGCATTTTTTCTCAAAATCCTCTCAAAACTACACCTTCCGAACCTTCATCTTTTCCGATCTAGGGTTTCGTCAAATTGTCCTTTAAAATTTCTCTGATCTTTAGCATGTTTTACTGTATTTCTTATGTGTATTTCCTATGTGTTTCTTCTACTGTATTTCCTATGGTATTTCTTCTATTGTGTTTCTTCTATGTGTTCTTCTATTATGCTACTGTATTTCTTATGTAATGTCTCCTACTGCATTTTTATGTTGTTTACCCTACTTTGATTCTTATACTGAAAGATGCATGTCAAAAGTCTCAACTTCTTTCTAAGATTTCGGAAGTTATTTCGTCAGTATTTTTTGCCTTGATTACTTGCCCTCTCATCTCTGCACTCGATTGATAGTAGAAACCCTAGAATTTGGGGTTCTTCCAAGTTTGGAAACCATTGGCTGTTTGAATTGGTTTTTTCAAAATCCCAACTCTTTCAGACCTACTTCGAGTCTCTGAACTGAGTTTTGGGATCCTCGTCTTTCATACGATTTTGATTTTTTCTAAAATCTTTTACACTGGATCCTTTGTATGCTATTAGATGCTACTTCTCTTCTACATTGCTAACTTATGTGACAACCATGCTTCTGTGGTCTATTTTTCTACTGATTTTACAATGACACAACATCTTCTTTCATGCTTGACATGTCTGTATGCTCTTTATATGTGATGGACTTCCCTCTAAATGGCTTTCAAATTTTGTGATTAGTTCAGACTTCCTTCCGAATAGGACTGATTGATTTTCTTTCCTTGTTTGCTGATTTCCCTGTGATTCGACTTAAGTTAAAACCCTTCTCAGTTTTTATGACTTGGTTCATTCATGGATGAGTAATTACAAGATCCCTGACCTTTGATTTACTGGTTATTAACTGATTTTCTTACCTTATTTGTACAACCGTGTACTTCAAAATTCTGTCTTTAATTAACTTTTTATGTATTTGCCCCTAATTGCATGCTTTGCACAAGGGATGTTTATTTGACTTCTTCCCTTAAATAGTTTTCCCGTTTGAATCTAATTTCTTTAATTAAGGGAAGTCTTGTGTGATTGATTCTTAATTGATAATCAGTTCCTTAACTGTTCTCTTACCTTATTTCTGCCTGATTTTCACACTATAAAGGCACGACTCTTTCACAAACTCACACATTCACAATCCTTCTGAACTCATACTCACACACAATAGTATTCTCTCTTGTCTGCATTGTGGACTGTTTACAAGACCTACTGTTTTTCTCTATTTGTTTCTTTGAAACTGGTATGTCCTGATTTAAGCTTCAGCATCACAACAATGTGTTTATTTACAGCTTGTGTATCCATGTCTACTTACTGTTTCTGTAGAGTTCAATATTTAAACTAGCATGCTGATTTCTTTCTGCTTGTTTCTGCTATGAATCCCTACTCCCCCACCCCCTTATGTGTTTGAGCTATGGTTTAAGACATGGCAATATGTATGTTATTGTCCATGAATTAAACTTGATCCTTTGGGATCTCGGCCTCTAAACAGTGTGTTCTAACAGGCTTATGGGTATGCTAGCACTCCCTATTATTGGGTATGCCCACAGCCTGCTCTTGCCTCTTTCAATTTCCCTATTTCCCCTGTACCCCTATGTGTATTTATTTGTAACTGTTTCCCTTTCCCTTTCCCCCTTTCAGAACTCTGTTTCTGCACTTGCACTCTCTCTTAGTCTCTAAGTTCTGCCCCCTCTTGTGAGCCTTGCCTTGGAACCTTGAGTTCCCTCTGAACTTGGACACCTGAGGGCTGGCCTTTCCACATTGCACTTGTCCCAATCTGATAATGCATTTGGGTGTGAGCATTGCCCGAAGTCCTTTTCGAGGCTCTTAGGGAACTTTGACACATCCAAATGGGAGAAAGGCTTTGGAACATGATCTCTTGGAGTTGGTTTACTTCATATTTCAGACAGGAAGTCTGAATCAGGCTCTCCTTTGGTTGTACTTTAATTTCTGATGTATTTTTTTTACTTTATTCTGGGCTGTAATAATTTGTAATGAACTCTTGGGGATGGCTAGTGAAAAAGGGAGGGATAACTATGTATGCAAAGGGTAGACATCCTGCCTATAGGTGTATTTCTGAATTTCTGCACTCCCATATAGATAACCTGCCTATAGGTACTTCTGAATTTCTGCATTTTCATATAGATAACATGCCTATAGACATTCCTGAATTCTGCATTTCTCACATAGATACCATATCTGTAGGAATTCTGCATTCTCTCAAATAGATACCATGTCCATAATTACCTGGAAATTTGAATTCTGCATATGCATATAGAGAATATGCCTATAGGTCTTTCTGAATCTTGTATATCCATTCTTCATTAGGCAATCATATTTATAGGTCTTAATCAGTCAACTGCAATTCGATATCATGTTCATAGGCTTTAAATAATTCAGCACCTAGATATCATGTTTATAGGGTTTCTGCATTTTACCATGTCTATAAAAGGGTTTAAAGTCAACAACGCATAGAAAGCATGTCTATAGGAGCTATTAATCAAGTATGAATCGCTTCACTCGCTTATAAGTCTAAAACCAGTAATAACGATGTGTTACCATTTGCAGAACCTATAACCTTTTGCTAAAACTTGTCTTCCTTTAATAATCTGACAACCTTTCTTAAATCAGTATGTATTCAGTTTATTTCATTGTTTCTAAAATCAGTAGATATCATGCCTATATGACCTTCGTCCAACACTTAGGCAAGCCTTAGGGTAAAATTATAAACTGAATCAGTTTTTATTAGCTACAACCAACAGGCAAGCCTGCTTCGGGCTTCTTATCTGAACTATGCAATAAATCAGTCTGCCTCAACCTTTAAGTTTAATCAGACCATTAAACAGTATGTGTAAGTAATGCTAAATTATGTGCTTTCTTTGGTTTAAAGGAGGTCTATATGAGCCCTTCACTTGTTTATGTGTTTTCCCCCAACTTGATATACGTATTTTTGTATGTCGCCTTAGAGTTTTGCCTTTGAAACTATAAACAAGCCTAATATCCCTTCCCTTTAGGATTAGTAGTCCTAACTGCCTCCTGGACTGATAGGGTTGGGGCGGGTAATAGCATGCAATAAGTGAACGAGACCATTCCGCGCTTTAATACCTTAACGGGGTGGGAAAGGGTAGATATGGATATGATGACCACGCGATAACATCAGGTGTAGCCCCTCACCGAGGAGTGATTACCGAATGTTGTATGGGGTCGATCCATATTACTTTACTAAACCTACGGACCCTTACCCCCCCCCCCCCCCCCGCTTCCCTTTGTTTCTTTGATTCTTTGCTTTTTTTTTTTTTTTCAAATTTTAAACTATTTCTCTAAGAAAAAAATCAGTATCGCTTTCGTTCTTTCTAACTTTGCTTATTTGTAACCATTATGTGAAAATCCCCTCTGTCTTGAAGTTTTATTTGCCTATGTGTTATTTGCACTTAAGTTACAACAATAGTTTGGCCGGGAACCACACTAATGGATCCTGAGGGGTGCCTAACACCTTCCCCTTGGGATAATTTCAAGCCCTTACCCAATCTCTGGTTATTCAAATCAAACCCTTCTTAGTGTCCTAATGCACTTTAATCATTAGGTGCGACTTTTCAATTCAAAACCCAATTCCCAAAAGGGAACGAGTTGTCTTCCCAAATGTCATAAACCCGATTTCGCGTGAAAAAGGGGGCACGACAGCATGACGACTCTGCTGGGGACTTTCTTTTAGGCTTTTACCATTTCGGGCTATTATTGTGACTTTACGCCTCTTTATATGTCTTTATTTGCTTAATGCCTTTAAGTTTTTAATTCCCTCTTCTTCTACAAAACTAACTTGTCTTTTGTGTCTTTTCTTTATTTTTTTATCGCTTTCCTTAACTGCTTTCCTTTATTACTGTTTTAAATTATGATGAACTGTTGTAATTATTGCTTTATGACATGCAAATACGTGACAACTTGTTTAAATTATTGCATAAGCATGTTTTCAACATCATATTCCACTCGTGACAAACAAAATACCATAGCAACACTTATAATGAGTGGTTGCGCTCTTCCGATATTATCACCCCCTAAATCCGGCAAAGGCATATTTGCGGTGAAACCAGTTGATCAACGGTGTAGTCGACGATTCCGCGCCTTTTCCTTTTGAGTTGTCCGCTCAAGAGCACCAGTCTAAAACCCCATAGAAACCCTTTCTATTTAAATTGTACGTGCATCATGGTCAAACCTATCCAAGTCAGTTATGTTGTCCGCATAATGACTCTTTAAGACAGCCTTGTCCAAAGTCCACTAGGTTTCCCTAAAATCCAAACGGACACTACCACGTTTTGTGCATTTATTTGGAGAACTAAATGCTTTTATGCCAATTATTGATATTTAATAGTCGAGTCTGGTGGGGGTAAGGGCCTAACCCTTTTGTCTTGCAGAAACATGAGGCACGAAGTCCCAATATTGGGCATGGTCACCAACATCCACCCAAAATTGCTAAGCTGGTAGGAGGATCTTCATTCCAGTGATCAGACTCTTATCCGGAAATACCTAGGAAATCTACCTTCTCTCCTGGAAATCCAATCCAACAACAAAATCATAGAAGCTGCTTGTTACACCCCAAGTTTTCATACGTGAGAGTACGTCGTAAGTCATTGATATAAGCTCGAAAATGAGATTATATTTGGAAGCAAATATAATAAGTTAATCATGTTACCTTGGAGGTTACAAATATTTAAGATCATGAATAACAAGTACCAAAAGGGTTGGAAAGCTTAGTCGCTAAACGAATTGAAGAAAATAAGTTTCGTCGAAAATCGACAAGTTTGGAATGTAATAACATATTCTTTTGGGGAGAGACTAGGGTGATTAACATGATGAGGAGGTTAAGTTATGAGTTATTGTAGTCATATGATAGTCGTGTGTTATGTTTTGAAGTCAAGCGAGTTGTGGAACAAAAGTTGGAAAAAGGTCATCACAAGTTCCATTCATAAATGTGCTGGAAATTAGGTCAAATGTAACTGAGCTTTTCTCCCAATATACTTGGAATTAGGGGATGATCTACATATCAAATTGAAGATCTACGAGTCTAGTTTCCAACTCATTAAACCGTTCGTCGATACGATATTGGAGTAGAGAGATATTTGCATTTTCGCAAGACAGCGCAGACTGGTAGGTGACAAGTAGGTGCATCACCTACTTGCCAAAATGAGAGGACTTAATTAAAAGCCCCAAAGTCGGCCAAGAGGGGTCTTTTAAGGGAATACAAACTGAGTTATTTCACCTGTATTTCAGACCAAGAAAACCTAATTTAACCCCTGCAACTCCTCCCCCAAAATCCCACACAAACCCTAGGGTATTCCGGGTGTTACGACGCGATTCTAGTGCTGAAAAGTCCGGACAGCATGCTAGTTTCTCTTTCTCCTTCTTGTATCCGTGTTGAGGAACTTATTTTTGATGAAAAAGGACCAGGTTTCGTGGGTGATACTCAGTACAAGGTAATTTTATGCTTCTCCTTCCATTATCTATGCGTTTGCGAGTTGTAACTCGATCGTAAAGAATAGACCTAGCTAGTTTCGGAAGAATGGTATGTTGTTTGATCTTGTGCAATGGTTGGCTGGTTGTGAACTATTTTTAAGTAAATTCATGGCTGGTTTATTGTATAAGAGGTGTAATGATGTACTTTTGGTTGTATTTCTCAATTTGAAAGAAAGACAAGTCGAAACGTGTTTAAGTAACCGAAAAATTATGTTTGAGTTGATGAACTTGTGAGACTGTTTTTGGGCTGTTTCATGTTGGT
>NW_017672340.1:194120-199171 GCF_001879085.1 Nicotiana attenuata
GTCGTGTTGTGTATGAAGTGATAGGGGTATGTTGGGCTGTTTGTGATTGTTTTGACTAGTGTGAAGTCATATATATAGGGGAGGTGCTGTCCATTTCATTGTAAAATAGATTGTGGTTGATACATAATAGTTACGACGCTTAAACGATAACGAGAGTGTCATTTCTCTTATTGTAGACTAAGGAGCCGTGAATTGCATAGCTTGAGGTTGGGAAGAATATACAAGGTATGTTAAGGCTCTTCCTTCATTCTTTTGGCATGATCTATAGTGAAACGAACGTAAACGATACGCTATTTCATAATGAATCTACTCCTAGCAACTAAGGTTGTCCATGTTGTTCTTTCCTTACAAAGTTATTCCAAGAAAGTATGTATGATCCTTGAGTCCTAGTGAAGTTCATATTGATGGTATGATGTCCATAATGTTAATCGATGGTGCAATGACCTTATGTCACTCCAAAAGGTTTAGAACGTGACTCCATGAGTCCAGCATGCATTATATATGTATCTATTTTACTCTACCGAGCCGCGCTATAGTCGGCCGGGTATGGCACCTATTGTGCAACCACTGATCAGTTGGGTTTACCGAGCTCCACGTGGCCGGGTACGTTTTTACCGGGTCCTTTTGAGGCCGGATATGATATGATGATGATGATGCCCACAGAGGCGTATGTTTTTAAAAGTTTATGTATATATATGTATTATGCATTTCATGTCAGTAGACCCCAGAGGCACTCAGATGTTACAGGTTGTATCTCCTCTATCTCTCTTTACATTACTGTTCTTATTTATGCTTTCCTGCCTTACATACTCGGTACTTTATTCGTACTGACGTCCCTTTTGCCTGGGGAAGCTGCGTTTCATGCCCGCAGGTCCCGATAGACAGGTTGACATTCCTCCTAGTAGGCTATCAGCTCAGCGAAGGTGTTGGTGTACTGCACTTGCTCCGGAGTTGCCTATTTGGTCAGTATGCTTTGGATATGTATTGATTGGTATGGCGGGGCCCTGTCCCGACCTTTATGATATTAGGTACTCTTAGAGGCTTGTAGACAGATGTCAAGTGTATGGATACTTGTATGGCCTTTTCGGCTTATGTTTTGAGTTTACAAATGGCCATGTCGGCCTTATAGGCCCGTATGTCACATGTATAAGTTTGCATATCATGGTGGGTCGTCAGATGTTGAGTATTCCCCTATGTTTCATTCTTGTTATCTCATGACGAGTTTTCTAGCTCATTTACCATGATAGTATGATAAGAAAGATATGTTATGTTGGTACTCGGTTGAGTAAGGCACCGGGTGCTCATCGCGGCCCATCCGGTTTGGGTCGTGACACTGCTACTCTATTCTGGGATTATGATAGGTCTGTGTTCTACTTCGGAGACGTTGAGATGACACCCCTGCTCGAGGAAATAGGAGGACTGGCTGGTATACCCTGGGAAACTCCGGGTTTGTTAATGTTGGAAAACCGCCAAGGGTAGAGGTTTTCTCAAAATGATGGGTTTAAAGAAGAATCCAGACTTGACATGCTTGAAAGAGTCGTACATTCCCTTTGACTATTTGTACGAAAGGTACGGTCACAACAAATCTTAGCGTACCTATCCTGATGAGTTTGCCATTACCTCATTTGGTCATATCCATCGAAGGGTCTTTGTATTTATGTTCTATTTTCTGGGGATGATTGTGTTTCCAATGAAGAAAGCAAGAATCCACACCCGACTAGCCATGGTCACTAAAAGTTTAATGGAAGGAATTGGAGGGCAACCATTCAGCACTGTACCCATGATCGTCGCAGAAATATACTGAGCCCTAGAGAAATGTCAACGGGGAGCTTGTCACTTCGAGGGTTGCAACTTGCTACTTCAGCTGTGGCTCATGGAGCATCTACAAAAGGGTGAATACCGACAAGAGATCCAAGGAAGGGACTGGGACGATCATATCGCTTTCCATCACCCAAAGCGAATGAATTATATCCCTGATATGTTTGCTCAGCCAGAGGATGCCAAAGGATGGTTCAAGCTATTTGATAATCTGACCGAGGAGCAAGTACAATGGATTTTCGAATGGTTTCCAACCAAAGAATTCATCGCCCGATCCCGAGATGCACCTTTTTTGATATTGATCGGTCTGAGAGGAACGTACCCTTATGTCCCTCTCCGAATTATGAGGCAAGCTGGTAGGAAGCAGGTTGTACCCAGGGTCGACAAGATGAGTCATTTTCGGGCTGACTTCCAGGCTGACGATAGTCCTTACAAGTGCCAAGCTCAGCATATGTGGCACTGCAAGATCGTCATGGGAAGAGATACAATCGAACCAGATAGATACCACGCTGGTTGTACTCCTTACTATTTCGGTTGGTTGGAGGATAATCACAATGGTCTGGGTCAACCCGGGTTTGTTCAAGGTCACAGGATCATCGATGAAAAGGCTGAAGCACAGGTCAAGTACAACTAACTGCGCAAGAGGATTCGGGAATGTGAAAGTGAGCACCGTGAAATACAAGAAGCCAACCAAAGGCTGATTGAAGAATGGAAAGACATGGCTGTCAGTGCCAACGAGCGACTAGGATACTGGGAGCGGGGTTTAGTTAAGCTGGAAAGGAAATTTCTTAAAAGGATCGAGGATCACCAGAATGCTGAAGGAAACGAGGGCGGGCACCTAGCCAGAGCCTACCTGTTGCTGGGACTTTGCGAGTTGGTAAAGTTGTTCGATGGAGCCAAAGATGCCGAGTCTGGGGAAGGTCCTTCTGGGACCAAATAGATAGGAGTTTTCATTTCTGCTTTATAAAATGTAATAAGGTCTATGACCACTAGTGACATTTTTATTTCCTGTTATTTAGTGTCGTTTTGGGATTCGTCTACTTTTATCAATAAAATGAGGCATTTAACATACTAAGTTCTCCGAATCAACTTGTCGCTAGGCCTACCTCGGGCACAAAGAGGTTCCCCAAATTAGGACATGCTTTATTTTTACGCACTATGTGTTTAAATATTGCAACATCTTCTTATGATCCTCACTGACTTGTTACCTTTTTTGTTTTTACTTTTTCTTTATTTATTCCCCTCCCCAAAGGTTAGTTCGTGAACTCTGGCAACATCATCGTATTTTACGAGATCCAAGGGCCCTCCACCTACTCCTCCTCCCAGTCCTGTCAGACACAAAAACAAAGGAAAAATGGAAGATTCGAACAACTCAACTGAACGGGTAGAGGTCACTCATGGTACTCTGGTCCCCAAGGAAAATGCATCCCAACTAGAACAAAGGCTGTTGAAGTTTCAGGAAGAACTTGGTCAAGTCCGGAATCTGGAAAATCTGTCATTTTCTCTCACCACTCCAGAGGTTACTTTCCCAAATACTCAGAATCCTGTACCTCCGCAAAACATCCCAAAGCAGCAAAACCGTCCCGCTCCTCACCACCATTGTAATACCTGCCATACCTCAAATAACACCCCACTGCTCATCCCAGAACTCCAGAACTCCAAACTCCCAAAAAATGACCACTTGCCACACCCAAACATATACCCCATCTACGTGGAGGACTGTGCCCACTCCACCTCTAGGCCCATCTCAAGCACACACCAGAGTCCGATTGATAAGGACCTGCTCATCAGAAATCTGGCCGAAGAGCTTAAAAAGTTGACTAGCAGAATTCAAGGCGTTGAAGGTAGTAAGGAAATTGAGGGGATAAGCTATGAAGATCTTTGCATACAGCCCGATGTTCAAACTGCCCGAGGGGTACAAACCTCCCAAGTTCGAGCTGTTTGATGGTACAGGCGGATCCAAGGGATCCAATTGAGAACACATACTATGACAAGCTGGTCGGAGTGGGGAAGAGACGAAAAATCCTGCGCATGGAACTTTCATGAGGAGCCTGAAGGGAGACGCTTTAATCTTGGGTACATTTAGCCAAGATCCAAAGAAGTGTCGAACTGGGTAAGCATGGCGTCTGATTTTATGGACAGATCAGGTTCACATAGAGAACGCACCAGTGTGTTCTATAATTTAAAAACTTGAAAAAAGAAAACCCACAGAGACGCTTCGACGTGAGTTATCTAACTCGATGGAGATCAGGAAGCTGCTAAGGTTAGGCCTGCTTTGGAAGAAGATCAAATGAACAAATTCTTCGTTCTGGTGCCCAAGGATCCACAGTATTATGAGAGACTTGATGATGATGCGAAGGCGCCACAAATTATCTGGACATTATCAAGCTAGGAGAAAAGGGATCGAGGAAGGCATCAAGATGGATGGTTACGAACCTTTATCGAGCCTTTGCATGCTACCGATAGGCTTTACAAAGTCTGGTGGTTACGTCAAGAAAAAGGCGACGTAGGTGCTGTAATGGTTGCACAGAGGAAAATCCCCTATCAAATTACCAAAACCGTATCCAAATGCCTCCGCTTCACCCATATAACATACTCCGAATTACAAGCACCCTCACCCTCTTTACGATACTCCACCACCCACTTATCAGTCATCCCCACACTCCGCATATCAGCCCACTTTACCAAATACTCCCAAACCAGCACATGATTTACCAAGCTACAACACCCAACCATCCCACTAATCAATCCACCTCCCCCACGTCAAAATTCCCTAGACCTCGACCAAATTTTGACCGTAGGCCTCCAAACAGTATACCGCCACTTGCTGAATCCAATTTGACCAGCTGTACGAAAGGCTCAAAGTTGCGATGGTTTATGATCCCCCTTCCTGCTATAAACCCCGAAAAACCCTTCTCAGTGGTCAATGCCAAATCAAATCATCAGTGCATACCATTCCGGATGAAAGGAATACCATTAATGAAATGCCTGCTCTCTGAAGATTAAAGATCTAGACTTAATTGATAACAAGATTCATGTAGCAAGGTCCTGCTCCGAATCGTCCGAATAACCCTCTGCCAGACACAAGGGTTGGAGGCGTTTCACATGATGAGATAGAGGTATTGGGACCCCAAGGGAGTAGGACCTGTTTTAATCAAGAAGGTGATGACCAAAGAAACCAATAGTCACCCTTATCAGATTACGGTCCAGATTATCTCTCTAATTTTTTTTTT
>NW_017672341.1:0-2354 GCF_001879085.1 Nicotiana attenuata
GTATGGATTGGGTCATGTGTTGGCCGGAAAAAAAAATTGTGGCACTAAGTTGTATATTTTTGAGGTGTTTAAGCCAACCTAGGTTTGGGATGTTGTAGTTGATGGTTCTTGTTGTGTAGTTGATTGTTGGTATGGTGATATTTGTTGTAGAATGGTGTTTGTTATATGGTGGTGTTGTATGTCATGAGTACCATTGAATGGAATAAGTGTGGGGTGTATTATACCGGATGTGGTAAGAAAATTATGGAGCTATTGTGGGGGTTGTTATGAGTGAAGTCAGGAGCTATATTTGGTGTCATTGGGTGGTGAAGTCTGAGTAACCACCTTATTGGCACTAGCTAGGGCATATGTTGATGGTTTGTTTGATTATTTGCAGGTCCAATGGCTCCCAAAAGGCACAGGCGCTCTGGAGGCACATCCCAACGACCTGCGTATGATGAGTCCAGATTCCAATCGGAACTGGCAGAGGACGATTTCAACGCCAAGGCTACCAAAACTTTTATCCCTGAAATCCCGATTGATCGGGCAGCCCTCCGAGCCGAAAAAGTGGAGATGTATGAGGAGATACGGAGGCGGGAAATGGAGTTCCTATTTGCTGACCCTGCACCAGTTAACAAGATGCAGGTTCGTGAATTTTATGCCAATTGCCCATTGAACTTGGGTAGGGAGGTGATTGTTCGGGGTATGGTGGTCAGTGCTCAAATTCAAATAATTCGCCGGGTGTTGCGGCTGCCTCCGTTCACCAGTGATGTCGATTATTACCATGACAGGCCCGGGGTGACATGGGAGGTGATGACGGATGTACTTTGCACAGGGGGGTAGCCCATATGGATACGTGACCAAATAACCCTCAACTCTAACTCCTTCACTCACCTGGCCAAGTGTTGGTTGACTGTTATCTGTAGCAGGTTCCTGCCTTCTAGCAATACCACGGACGTGAACTTCAATAGGGCACTGTTGACTTGGTGCTTTGTGATAGGGAAAGATTTTGATGCGGCACGGGTAATTGGAGATGAAATGGTCTTACGGGGCCCGCTGCTGACAAAGGGATTCTATTTCCCTTCCTTGGTGACCACATTGTGCTTGATGAGAAACACCCCTACCAACCCTGCTGATGGCGATTTGCCTCCCAAAGCAGCTTTCAAAGCTTCTAGCATCAGAGTGGGCTGGGGCACCCGCACTACAATTGAGATTGATGATGAGGAGGATGATCCGGTCCCTGTTGCACCGTCCAGGAGGTCTGTTGACAGTGCAGGGCCCTCTCGGCCCCCCCATTCTGGAGCAGACCTATCACGCTCACAGTCCTCCCGGCCTATGCTGCGCTCCTTGGAGGAAGAGGTCGCGGATCTCCGCACCTCGGTGGATGGTCTACACACACGGATGGACGCCATATCACAGAGGCATGCTAGATCTGAGAGCCGGTTTATGGCTTGGCTACGCGCATTGGGGAAGGCCTGCCATGTAGACCCCAGCACCGTCTCCGACTTGGATTGAGTCTCAGGGAAGTCTTCTCACTCTTTTGTTCTTTACTGTATTGATATGACATGGGGACATGCCATGATTTTAAGTGTGGGGTGGGAGACTTGCTCTAACTGTGTATTGAAATGTATATAGCTGTTGTTGTGTTGTAGCAGTAGATGTGGTGTACATATGTGAGTAAGTTATATTAGGAGTAGCTGACTTGGCCCAACGACGAACACTTTTTGACGGGTCTCTTGAGGGTCAAAGTCAGATATAAAAAAAAAAAGAAAAAAAAAACTTGTAGAGGACTCTTCCTGATGACGAACTATGTGGACAGTACTCTTGAGGGAAGTAGTCCATGTAGAATTTTTTTTATTTTATTTTCTTCTTTTAGGTAGTGTAGTACCTCCCCCTTGGTTTTTCTTTTGACCACGGTTCTTTTCCAAGGGTTTTTCTTGAACCGGGTTAGGTAGATTTTTCTTCTATTGTTTTAGGATTAAATGGGTGAAGGTCAGAATGTAACCCCAAATTTGCATACTTGCAAAGAAAACGAACTAAGGGTGTAAGGTCTAAGCTTGTTTGTGGACTCATAATATATGCCTTAATTTTGCACATCTTGTCTGGCTTGAACACTCGTATGATTGTGTTGATGAACTGATTCGGAATGAGTTACATGCTAAGTGTGTGTGAGTTGTTACTTGCATCCTATGCCTGCATATTACCTAGAATTTGCCCTGTGTGTTTGCAAAGAGAAATAGAAGTCGTTTGGTCTTAGAGATGATTGAGGCATTTCTTTGTGCAACCCTTTATACTTGAGAATCCACCTGTGCATACTACCATAGTTAACCCCTTTGAGCCTGAAGCCTGTTCTTTGATACCCTATATAATCTAAA
>NW_017672341.1:3600-5551 GCF_001879085.1 Nicotiana attenuata
GCAGCTAAGGTGCTAGAGGCCGGATTTTTCTGGCCAACGGTGTTCAAGGATGCTCACCTATGGGTCAAGAGCTGCAATGAATGTCAACGCACCGGGAACATTTCCCGGCGTCACGAGATGCCCATGAACCCAGTTCAAGAAGTGGAAGTGTTTGATGTTTGGGGGATAGATTTCATGGGTCCCTTCGTCAGCTCCTATGGCAATAAATACATTCTTGTGGCTGTAGATTACGTGTCCAAGTGGGTGGAAGCTGCCGCATTACCCACCAATGATGCTAAGGTGGTAGTCGGGTTTCTAAAGAAGAACATATTCACCCGCTTTGGGACACCGCGTGCAATTATTAGCGATGGAGGAACTCATTTCTGCAACCGGGCCTTTGAGAAGTTGTTGGCTAAATATGATGTGCGCCACAAGGTGGCTACTCCGTACCACCCACAGACCAGTGGACAGGTTGAGGTGTCCAACAGAGAGATCAAGAGCGTATTGACAAAAACTGTAAATGCTACAAGAACTGACTGGTCAAGGAAGCTGGATGATGCGCTATGGACTTACAGGACAACATTCAAGACACCAATTGGTATGTCACCATATAAGTTGGTGTTTGGGAAGGCCTGTCACCTACATAGAACTGGAACATAAAGCGTGGTGGGCACTGAAACAGCTGAATTTAGACTTGGAAGCTGCGGACACGTCGAGAGTCACGGAATTACATGAGCTAGAGGAGTTCCGGTATCTTGCTTTTGAGAGCACAAGGCTATATAAAGAGAGAATGAAGAGGCTTCACGATCAGAACATCATTGAACGAAATTTCAAACCTGGGGACAGGGTACTGCTTTATAACTCAAGACTGCGGTTATTCCCAAGTAAGCTAAAGTCAAGGTGGTCTGGACCATTTCGCGTGGTTGAGGTGTTTCCATCCGGAGCTGTGAAAGATTCTACTGAAGATGACTCTCGTACATTTAGAGTCAATGGTCAGCGGTTGAAATTGTATGTGGGCATGAACGAGCCTAAGGAGATGACCGAGCTGCATTTGAATGAACCCCAGAGGTCGAGCGAACCTTAGTTTCGCTCACATGAGTCGTGCCGCGACGTTAAATCAGGCGCTACGTGGGAGGCAACCCATGACATTGTTGTAATTGTAACCTTTGTAATCTAATAAAAAAAAAAACTGGGCGTTAGAATCAGAGAGGGGCCTCGACCGCGGTTCCACCGCGACCGCGGTGAAACCTCGGTCAAAAGGCCTCGCGGAAACTCACTGCCGCGGTTCTACCACGACCACGGCAGAACCGCGGCAGATACAGAAGCGGCCAGGTAAGTACGTTTTCTTTTATTTTTTTTCTTTTCTTTTCTTTTTTCTTTTTTTTCTTTTACACAAACCCCCCCTTTCCTATTTCCCCTCTATTATTCCCGACCCTTCCCCTCATCCCCTTCTTTCTTTCTCTCTCTATTCACAAACTCTCCTTTCTTCTTCTTCTTCAACACCCCAACCAACCCTTCTTCCAAAAAAACCTCCATTACCATACCTCCACTCCTTTCCCTCTTCAACTCAAGTAAGTTATTCTTCTCTCTCTCTATTTCTTTCTCTTCTAAGTAGTGTAATTTGTTAAATTAGTAGTTTTACTTAAACCCTAGTTAGAATTAGTGTAGTAATTTGAATTTTTTTAATTTTTTGCTTTCTTTTATGTTTGTCATTGTTGTAGTTGTTGTAGTTGATGTTTATGAGGTTGTTTGGTGCCAAATTAGTTGGGTCTCCATTGTTAAATAATTGTGAAGTTGTTTTGGTGGTTTGGAGGCCTAAAACTAGATTTTTGTGGTGTAGTATGGATTGGGTCATGTGTTGGCCGAAAATTGTGGCACTATGTTGTATATTTTTGGGGTGTTAAGCCAACCTAGGTTTGGGATGTTGTAGTTGATGGTTCTTGTTGTGTAGTTGATTGTTGTATGGGTGGTA
>NW_017672341.1:5571-88513 GCF_001879085.1 Nicotiana attenuata
CAAAATCATCCGCCCAACCCCCATTCCCTTCTTTCTCTCTCTCTCTTCAACATAACTCTCTAAAATTTCTCTCTCTCCAACAAACCCCCCCCCCCCATCCTTCTCCCCAAGCTCCATTCACCCACCCCCATTTTCTCTCCATCTTCAACTCAAGTAAGTCCTCTTCTCTCTCTCTATTTCTTTCTCTTCTAAGTAGTGTAATTTGTTAAATTAGTAGTTTTACTTAAACCCTAGTTAGAATTAGTGTAGTAATTTGAATTTTTTTAATTTCTTGCTTTCTTTTATGCTTGCCATTGTTGTAGTTGTTGTAGTTGATATTGATGAGGTTGTTTGGTGCTAAATTAATTGGGTCTCCATTGTTAATTAATTGTGAAGTTGTTTTGGTGGTTTGGAGGCCTAAAATTAGCTTTTTGTGGTGGAGTATGGATTGGGTCATGTGTTGGCCGGAAAAAAAAAAATTGTGGCACTAAGTTGTATATTTTTGGGGTGTTTAAGCCAACCTAGGTTTGGGATGTTGTAGTTGATGGTTCTTGTTGTGTAGTTGATTGTTGGTATGATGATATTTGTTGTAGAATGGTGTTTGTTATATGGTGGTGTTGTATGTCATGGGTACCATTGAATGGAATAAGTGTGGGGTGTATTATACCGGACGTGGTAAGAAAATTATAGAGCTATTGTGGGGGTTGTTATGAGTGAAGTCAGGAGCTATATTTGGTGTCATTGGGTGGTAAAGTCTGAGTAACCACCTTATTGGCACTAGCTAGGGCATACGTTGATGGTTTATTTGATTATTTGCAGGTCCAATGGCTCCCAAAAGGCACAGGCGCTCTGGAGGCACATCCCAACGACCTGCGTATGATGAGTCCAGATTCCAATCGGAACTGGCAGAGGACGATTTCAACGCCAAGGCTACCAAAACTTTTATCCCTGAAATCCCGATTGATCGGGCAGCCCTCCGAGCCGAAAAAGTGGAGATGTATGAAGAGATACGGAGGCGAGAAATGGAGTTCCTATTTGCTGACCCTGCACCAGTTAACAAGATGCTGGTTCGTGAATTTTATGCCAACTGCCCTTTGAATTTGGGTAGGGAGGTGATTGTTCGGGGTATGGTGGTCAGTGCTCAAATTCAAACAATTCGCCGGGTGTTGCGGCTGCCTCCGTTCACCAGTGATGTCGACTATTACCATGACAGGCCCGGGGTGACATGAGAGGTCATGACGGATGTACTTTGCACAGGGGGGCAGCCCATATGGATACGTGACCAAATAACCCTCAACTCTAACTCCTTCACTCACCTGGCCAAGTGTTGGTTGACTGTTATCTGTAGCAGGTTCCTGCCTTCTAGCAATACCACGGACGTGAACTTCAATAGGGCACTGTTGACTTGGTGCTTTGTGACAGGGAAGGATTTTGATGCGGCACGGGTAATTGGAGATGAAATGGTCTTACGGGGCCCGCTGCTGACAAAGGGATTCTATTTCCCTTCCTTGGTGACCACATTGTGCTTGATGAGAAACACCCCTACCAACCCTGTTGATGGCGATTTGCCTCCCAAAGTAGCTTTCAAAGCTTCTAGCATGATAGTGGGCAGGGGCACCCGCACTACAATTGAGATTGATGGTGAGGAGGATGATCCGGTCCCTGTTGCACCGTCCAGGAGGTCTGTTGACAGTGCCGGGCCCTCTCGGCGCCCCCATTCTGGAGCTGACCTATCACGCTCACAGTCCTCCCGGCCTATGCTGCGCTCCTTGGAGGAAGATGTCGCGGATCTCCGCACCTCGGTGGATGGTCTACACACATGGATGGACGCCATGTCACAGAGGCAGGCTAGATCTGAGAGCCGGTTTACGGCTTGGCTACGCGCATTGGGGAGGGCCTGCCATGTAGACCCCAGCACCGTCTCCGACTCGGATTGAGTCTCAGGGAAGTCTTCTCACTCTTCTGTTCTTTACTGTATTGATATGACATGGGGACATGCCATGATTTTAAGTGTGGGGTGGGAGACTTGCTCTAACTGTGTATTGAAATGTATATAGCTGTTGTTGTGTGGTAGCAGTAGATGTGGTGTACATATGTGAGTAAGTTATATTAGGAGTAGCTGACTTGGCCCAACGACGGACACTTGTTGACGGGTCTCTTGAGGGACAGAATTTTTTTTATTTTATTTTCTTCTTTTAGGTAGTGTAGTACCTCCCCCTTGGTTTTCCTTTTGACCACGGTTCTTTTCTAAGGGTTTTTCTTGAACCGGGTTAGGTAGATTTTTCTTTTATAGTTTTAGGATTAAATGGGTCAAGGTCAGAATGTAACCCCAAATATGCACACTTGCAAAGAAAACGAACTAAGGGTGTAAGGTCTAAGCTTGTTTGTGGACTCATAATATATGCCTTAATTTTGCACATCTTGTCTAGCTTGAACACTCGTATGATTGTGTTGATGAACTGATTCGGAATGAGTTACATGCTAAGTTTGTGTGAGTTGTTACTTGCATCCTATGCCTGCATATGATACCTAGAATTTGCCCTGTGTTTGCAAAGCGAAATAGAAGTCGTTTGGTCTTAGAGATGATTGAGGCATTTCTTTGTGCAACCCTTTATACTTGAGAATCAACCTGTGCATACTACCATAGTTAACCCCTTTGAGCCTGAAGCGTGTTCTTTGATAACCCTATAATAATCTAAATCGTTGTGTTTGAATAAGCTCATTGTTTGAACCCTTACCTCCTAGAAGCACTTAATCACTAAAGAATATACAAAAGTCAAAGTGTGGAGTGGGAGAGAAAAAAAAAAAAAAGAAGAGAAAAGAAAGAAGGTTCTGGATAAAAAAAAAGAAGAAGAAAAGAAAGAAAAAAAAAGAGAAGAAGCAGCCAGTTGTACCTAACGAAAAGTGGGGGTCACAAGTGAAACAAAATGTGGAGTAATGATTGGGTTGAGCATAAAGGTAAAATAAAAAAGAAGTGTGTATTAAAAGTGCTTAGGGAGGTTAGTCACTATATCCAAATATATCCTACCCGTCCCTTAGCCTACATTACAACCTATAAAGACCTCTTGATCTTTGACTGAATGGCTCGATTAGTAGAGTATTACACTAGGGGCAAGCTTATGGTGTGTCTGTGTGGCATGTGAATGCTCTTTGATGAGAGTGAGTGAATTCTTTCTATATATGGTTCCTTATTGTTGAATTTTATGTGTGTGGAACTTCTCTCAGATTTTGTTTATGTGAGGGCATGTGACTCAGGAAGAAAAAGTGAGTCTTCACTTCTGTTAGAGTAATTAGAGTGAGCACAAGTGTGTCTTGGTATGAGAGTCTGCATTTGAGATATGATTGTGCACTGCTTGGGTCGATCATTGATAATAGCAGGTGTGACATAAATTGGGGCAATGCATTGAGCAGTTAGGCCTAGAAGTGTGGTTTAGTTGCTCGAGGACGAGCAAAGATTTAAGTGTGGGGTGTTGATAATAGGTGAATTTGACTATAATCACACCTTAAATAATCACCTTCTTGTGTAGTTTTAATGCTAAAAGTGATGACAAAATGCTCTTATTAGTGCTTTTCATGATTTGTAGGTGATATATGTATAAAGAAGGCTAAGGAGCAGTTTTGGAGTCAAAAGTGATGAAAAAGAGGCCAACTGTGAAATTTCCCAAGTGACCCGTGCAAAAACAGGCTGAAGATTCAGAGAACTGGATCCACCGCGGTTCCACCGCGACCGCGGCAGAACCGCAGTGGGAAGCAGCTGCAGAAGATTGAGATTCCGCGAGGGTGTTTGGCCGCGGTTCTACCGCGACCTCGGCAGAACCGCGGCAGGCGCAGTAAACTTCAGGGACCAAAGTGTCAATTACGGGATTTTTAGACCTAAACCCTATTTAAAACATTAGACTTCGCCCAAGAGAGGCATGTATTGATTTTTTAGGTTTCTTAGCAAGGAAAAACATTGTGAGAAAATACTCTAAACATCTTTCTTCTTGTCTTTTCTTTTGATTTTATGATGAATTCAATCTTAGTTTATTTTCTCATAGCCATGAGTAGCTAAATTCCTTATCTAAGGCTTTGATGGACCCTATTGGGTGATGAACTTCTTGTTTATGTGAATACAAATTGCTGGTTTAATCTTTATTTGTTCAACTTCGTGTTCGTTGTAGTTAATTGACAGGCTCCTCAATTAGCTGTGCCTATTTAGTGTGCATAACTTGGAAAAGAGTGCATATTTAGGGTATTGTTGAACAACACCATTCCTAGATTATTAGAGGAATCTATAATTGCGGGTTTAAAGGCGGGATTAGGGATAACGAAGCCTTGGGTGTAATCTAAGTGAATTGTGCTAAATAAAGTAAGCTAGTGTATCTCGGGAGAGTGCAATAGTAGATTACTGTGATTACTCGGGAGAGAATTGCGGTAAGATTAGCGTTCATGATTGATAGAGATGTGTGGGTAAATTTGTATGAGCATAAACAGAAGGGATTCCATCAATAGGGGAAATCATTGCCTTAGCTTTTTCCCATAATTGTTTACAACCTTATTAATTTAGTTACAGCTATTAGTTACTTGCAAGCTAGTTGTTAAAGAACACTCAACTGAGAATTTGAATATTTGAGAAGCTGGTTCTACAGACTTGGTGGGTATGAAGATAGCGGTTGATAGGTTAACTCTCTGTGGATTCGACCCTGGGCGTAATACTCGGGTTATATTTGCAACGTCCGCAGAGTCCTTTTTATAAGGCATAGTTGGGCGTGATCAGAGCTCATTTGTTCAATATGATATCATTTCACTCCAAAACTAAAACGAACCCAAACCTACCAACTCGTTACAACTCAACACAGCTGAACAACATATAAATAAGCATAGATAGGGGAAATGTGGCTATAACTCTTAGAACGACTAACCGGGTCGTTACATTTATTTACTAAATTCTTCGATGGGAACAAATGTAATAATACTAAAAACCAAGGGCAAAACATAAAAGTTGAAGCAGGCATGTCGACGATGCCTGCTTCATCATAAGGGCATCTTTGTTATTTTTTATTCTCTTGACACGGTCACCCTAATCTGCCAGGTAGAAATCACCGCTTGAATTTTTGTATATTTCAATTCTATCTCCACTGTATTTCAACCTCTCTGTTATTCTTCTTCTCTAGGTTTTCCCTTTGCGCTTTTATCTTTATCCTCTTTGTCCTATAAGTGTTTGATAAAATTCCTCTTTCAGCTTTATTGTGTTCTTCTCTGTTCAAAGCTTTTAAATTCTGTCCTAATGCCCTTATGACAACGCAGAAGTGGCTACTTGAGATTGTATCTAATTGTGTGCTTCATTTTATTTTCGCTTTCTGTTCTACTTTTTCCTATCTATTTACTTTTATTTCGTTGTTTGATTTGTCAGCTTCTTCTTTGACTGAGGTGAGTATATATGTTCGCTATTTTGTGCGCAATTATTGGGTCCTTCTTCACTTTGATTTGGATTCTCTTATTGTCTTTTATACTTCTAATATTTCGCAAGTTTCTACAGTTCGTTTGTGTTAGAATTTCTTTTTCCTTCAGTTTATTTATTTCTATAAGAGCCTTCATTTATCTTTGGTGCCACTTTGATTTGTACTGCGAATTTTGACAACAAACGGTGGTTCTTCAAAACTTTGGACCATATTCTCTGGTTTCATGAAAGTTGGGGCTCCATAGTCTAATATATAGGTGATGAAATTGCTAAAAAGTCTTCTAAATTTTTGGATAATAGAGATGCATATGATTAGAAGGATAAATAGCTAATTGAGTCAGCAGTTATGTACAAATAATAGTCCTCAGATGAGGATGAGAAGTATCACACTAAGAGGTCTCTGCTTGTTCGTAGATGAGGAGGAAGATAGCAAAATGAGTTGGAAAAATAGAAGTTGACAACTTTGAAGGAAGATAAAAACGAATTCAGAACTTTTTCCGAATATAGAACATTTTAACTTTCTTTTCCAGAAAAGAAAATGAATAATTCTTTCATGGTGCTCTACATCTTGATCCTTCTGCACTTACTTATATCTTTTTGTCATGATTTTTTATTAATAGAAATCTTTCTTTCTATTTATCTGTACTATCTATTGAACATAATGATATAGATAATTAATTTTATTGATTTTTTCTTCTTTTCATTTGGCGTCAGTAGAAATGTGATGCAGACTTCCTAATTGTCATATAAAAACTGGCGCTCTTTAGAATGGATATGATGGTTATTTTGTTTGGACTGAACAGGAAAATGATAAATTTATTGCATAATGTTGCTGCAAATTTTCGTCTTCGTAGCTGTTGACATTCCATCTTGACCTTAAAATATTATCTTAAGATCCACTGTGTGATATGAAGTGGCATGTTTCTATTGGGTACTGGCAAATAATGGTTGTCTGACTCAAAATACATTTGTAGAAAGAGGAATTCAAATGTGCAGCAAGTATATACATTTTAGGTATTTCATTTATATTTTTTGCTGCTCTTTGTTCTTAGAGAAGCACCATGTGGTTAGCTACATATAAGTTTATATCATTTACAAAATCTTCGTGAACTTCCGACATCGATATGTTATATATCTTCATGATGAAGCCTGCATTTGCTATTGGCAATTCTAATTTGGCACCATTACGAGTCTTATTAAAAGTCAAGTTTGCCTTTTATTTGGTTGAGCTTTGCTATATCAGTATATCTTGACGTGGCTGCTTATATCGCCCTTTTGAGATATGGGATCTATTTAGGTTTCTGTGTCTCATGAATGCTTCTAAGCTTGCAGTCATGGCAGGATTTAGCTTATGTATGAGAAAAGGCATATCTGAGCGTCCCACATAACTGTTTGTGTTAGAAAAAAATTGAGGCTTTTTATGGAACTCAGAGAATGATTGAGGTTTTCTTAGAGTGGTTGCTCCCTTATGATTGAGGTTTTCTTAGAGTGGTTGCTCCCTTTCTCTGAAGTTCAATGTAGCCAATGAATTTCCTGTACGTTTCTTACAAAGAGAAAGACTGACAACCCTTTCATCAGTGCCAGACTCCGTTTCTAATCCTACTCAACAATCAGGTATGCATGTGAATAGCATAGACCTGTCAACCACTCCTAACACCTTACCTTTCACTAATTTAACTATTACTAATACTAACCCTACTATTAATCATAATATTCATACTAAACCATCTCCATCAACTACTTTTAATAATAACAAATTTGCTTCACTATTTTCTAATGACTCCACTACCGACAACTCCATTACTAATCCTACTGAGAATAACAACTTAAATCCTATAATTACCAATCAAGTGCTCTTAGGAAAAATTACCGACACGGCCCAATTAGAACACACGCAAACTCCAATACCTATCACATCCTATGCAAACGGCCACGATACCCCACCCCACATTCAACGCCTATTACAATACTCAACCACATCCCACTCAGCACCCCAATATGACCTAATCCAAAACCTATACACTCATCACACACATCCTCTGAATGTCGGTGTACCCTCCCCATCTATCAATCCTACTGTAGCTCCCATGCAAATAGCTCATGATGATATCTCCACTTCTACAATTCCACACACTATATCTCAATCTAACACACAAACTCCAAATTCTTCAATCAAATCGACCTTATCTACCACTGATATAGCTTCCACTATAGTTCCAAATTCAATTCCGGAATACAGCATTTCCAATCTCTTATCATTTCCTCTAGACTTAAAGGATGTTTCCACACAACCTCAATCACTTACACAGACAACACAACAACACAACCAGGCAGAACATTCATCGATTACAACACCATCAAACTCCATACTCCCTTCCTCCCTCACATATAATAATGGAGCCAAACACAATCATCTACACTGCTCAACACTATATGCACCAACAACTCCAGCATCTTGGCTCGAGACAGGCCTTCAACACCATATGCACCAATAACTCCAGCATCTTGGCTTGAGACAGGCCTTCAGAATCATGCTCTAACCTTCACAATGGAGGTCAACAACCAAGAAGCGACAATTCTCATCAACAATCCGAGGGATCTTGCGCAAATAGTAGGGGAGGGCAAACAACTAGGGACGGATATCTTTGGAAGGTACCACCGGTCTATGATGCAAGCCCCTTATCTTGCAGCATACCATCCCCTACAACTACCAACCCCAATCTGGGATCCCATTCATCTTCACCCCCATCTTCTTCAAATGCCTTTTTACCCCAATCCCACTCCTACAACACCCTGGATACAACCCTACATGGTTCCACAGCAACACATACCACTTTTGGAACCAGTCACACCTCCAATTCCCTCACCACCACAGTCTCCACCAAATCATCCCAACCCACTCGCACAAGACACATCATTTCAGCAAGAACTCGAAGCAACAATCGTTTACAACAAGGAAACACGCCCGTTCATGCATGGCTAGATGGAATCAAAGTATTTGTCCAGAAGGAGGACTACGAAAGAAAAATATACATAAGGTGCCCTCCAAACTTAATGATAGCATCCATTCGCCTCAGGCCCACAACAAATCCAGATGGGGGAAAGTATGCAATGCTTCTCCTACCCACATTATGTCTACGTCCAGGAGAGACCAACAACAATCTGAGGAATACAAGGAGCAGCCAACTGCTCGATCCAAACAATAGCCATATGAATTTCATTATTTGGAATTGTAGAGGAGCTCAATCAACTGATTTTAGGAGAAATTTTCGATCACTCCTTGATTACAATCGTCCTTCATTGGTTGTTTTGCTAGAAACACACTGTCAAAACCATCAAGCTTTGAAGGAAGACTTCAATTTTACTGGCAAGATAGAAGTGGCTGCTATAGGTCAGTCGGTAGGTATTGTTATATTATGGCTTTCTGATGTCCTAAATGTCGAACCAGTGGCAACCACTACCCAAGAAATCCACTGCCATATTCAGGTAAACCCTTTTCCTTTTAAGTTGTTATTTACTGCCATATATGCTAGCAATGATTTAGGCAATAGACAGACATTATGGCAAAACTTTATGTGTGTATATGATAATTATAAAGGTCCATGGATTATATGTGGGGACTTTAATGAAATAACACATGCAAATGATAAATTTGGTGGCCTACAAATTAATAATTCACGATCTAATAAATTTTTAGGCTGTATAAACTACTTCCATCTTACTGATTTAGGTTATAAAGGAAGCCGTTACACTTGGACAAATGGCAGGCATAATAAATATAATATTCTTGAACTTATTGATCTTATTATAGCAAATTATGAATGGCTAAGTCAATATCCTGAGGCACTTGTCACACATCTCCCAGGTACTCATTCTGATCACTGTCCCCTACTACTACAATTACACCACTGTCCATTACCTCGACAAAATTTTTTTAGATTTGAAACAATCTGGACTACACACCCTACTTTCCCCTCCATAGTTAAACAAGCCTGGATGGATAACTTACTGTTGCTACCAGCAATTAATCACTTCACTGACATAGTCCAAGAATGGAATAAATCAACATTTGGTAATATTTTTAAACGTAAAAGGAAAATCTTGGCTCGATTAGGTGGTCTCCAATCATCTATAAACTATCCTAATAGCACTTTCTTACACAAGTCGAAAAGATGTACTTATGTTATAGATAATTAAATAGGTACATGAAAACAGTTTAGAAGATGTGTAAGAGGCGTCATAGTTAATAAGCTTGAGTTTACTACAACGGCCCCCGTATGGGAAGCATTACTAGAAATAGAGTTAGTACTAGATAACACACTACTACTAATACTAGATAGAACACTACTATTACGCAAAGTAGTTGTAGCAGAGAGCGGTTGTGTTGAAGTACTGGAGTTAGTTGTAACGACCCTCCTTTGTAATGTGCCGTTAAGATCTTGTTGATAAGAAGGCTCTGCAAAAGGTGGTGGTCTCCCAAAAAGTATGCAGCTCTCCTGTGCATGCATGGCTCCATATTTAGCTAAATTATCTGCAACACAATTTTGCTTTCTGTAGATGTATTGTATAGGAGGGCTATCCAGCTGTAGGAGTAATAACCTGCAATCGTTAATAACGTTATTGTAGTGCATAGTAGTTGAGTTCAACATACCGGTTATTGCATGTGCATCTGTCTCAATGATGATGGGTTTGAGATATTGTTGCACAGCAATTTTCAGCCCCATGAGTAGTGCAAGAAGTTTTGTCTGAACATTTGTGCCTGGGTTGGATTTGCCTGCAAATCCCATGATCCAGTTGCCTTGGTGGTTTCGAAAAATTCCACCAATACCATATTTTTGCTGGTTAGATGAGCAAGACCCATCAATGTTTAGTTTATAGGTATTTGCATTTGGGGGATGCCATTTGATGTACAGAGGTGTTACAGATTTATGTTTTAATGTCGGATTTGTTAGAAAATAATATTCCGCGGCCATATTCAATATAAAGGGAATATTTAAAGTAGTTCTTTGATGGTCTAAAGTGTTTTTATTCCTTATAATCCAGAGATGCCATAGTGCAAAAGGTATAAGTGTTGTAGATGGGATTTTATGAGGGGTGGATGGTAAAGGTGTATGTATAATGTGGTATAACCACTGTATATTATCATTTTGGGATGTAAGAGAATTGTTTGTTGGAAATGAGAATTTAAGCACAACCCAAAGCTGAATTGCATTAGGGAATTCTAAAAAGAGATGGGTTATTGTTTCAGGAGCCATATGACGCTGTGGACATATAGATGAATTAAGGATACCTAATCTTTCAAGATACACAGCCGTTGGGAGTCTGTTATGACAAATTAACCATAGAAAAAAAGATATGTTTGGTGGAATGGAAAGTTTCCAAATCCACTTGTAGGAGTATTATGAAGTTGTGTGATTCGTTAGAGATTTGTAGATAGATTTTACAGAGAATATACTATTTGTTGTAAGAGCCTAGTATATTTGATCATATGTTATGGGTGAGAGAGGCATATATATATATATCTGTGATAGTGGATTGTACGTGATTTGATAGTATGAAAGGTAATTTGTCAAAATGCCATTTGTGATTGTAATAGTAGTGAGATACAAGTTTTTGCTCCTCATGACGTGGGAGAGGTCCATTTATGTAATTGCGAATTGTGGAATTTTGTTTGATCCAAGGATCCAACCAAAATTTGACGTGTTGACCAGTTGTTAGATTTCATTTATACCCTAAAAAACACTAAGACCACCCTCGCATGAGATTGCGCCAAGTGGAGGAGACTTGTGTTTTGATTAAGTGTGGTGGTCGTAAATAAATATGTAGGAGCATTTGTGCCCATAGTTGATGGGGATTTCCAAACAGTCTCCATGCAAGACTTGCATGTAAGGCTTGATTCTTGGTAGCTAAGTTTTGTATCCCTAGGCCCCCTTGATCTAAAGATTGTGTTATAGTAGTCCACCTATTTGTAGAGTTGTATCCTAGAGAAAATTTCGTTGGTAGCGATTGAGGTAGGATAGTATCTAATTAGAAATTTTAATGTATTGCATAAGGTGATTAGGAAGGTGGTTTAAAGTAGAACGAATTAAAGTTGTCCTTCTTGCTTTAGATAAAAAAATTATTTTCCAACCTGTCAATTTATTTTTGAAATTGTCAAGTAATAATTGGTAATCCCTTTTTGAAGGTTTATTTATTAATATAGGGAATCCTAAATATTTACCAAAACTTTTTCCTTCATTCATGTGGAAGAGTTGTAGTACAGTTGTTCTTGTATTGTTTGTGCAATTTTTTGAGAATTTTTTTTTGATTTATCAAAGTTGATAGTTTGTCCAGATTGATGTGTAAAGTGAGTAATAGTATTAACAATTGATTGATAATTGTTAGCTATAATTTTTGATGTGAGAATAATATCGTCAGCAAAAAATAAATGAGATAGCTGAGGTCCCATTTTAGCAAGAGAGAGTGGTAGCCAAGCATGATAATCAACTGCTGTATTTATTTTTCGTGAAAGCATTTTCAGGCAGAGGATAAACAGATAAGGTGATAAAGGGTCTCCCTGTCTTATGCCTCTCGTTGGTTTGAAATATTCTGTAGGGTTGCCATTAATTAGAATTGAGGTAGAAGTAGTTGTTATGCACGACATAATTAATTTAGTAAAAGTTGGTGGAAAATTTAAGGTGATTTAGGTATTGTGAATGAACGACCATTCTAATTTGTCGAATGCCTTTTCAAGATCCAACTTGAGAAGCATATTTAAATTGTTACCCTTCATTTTTTGGAATCGGTTAATGATTTCCTGGACAATAAGGGCATTATCAGCAACTCTTTTATTTTTCTCGAAACTAGATTGAGTTGGATGAATAATATGTTCCAGAATAGGTTTTAATCTATTTACGATTATTTTTGTAATAATCTTGTAAATAGTATTACAAAGACTGATAGGTCGATATTGAGTTATGGAAGAAGCATGCTTATTTTTTGGAATGAGGCAAATGAATGTTGTATTAATAGAAGGATCGATTTGATGATCAAGGAAAACTTTGTGACAAAAATATTTGACGGAGTTGCCTATGGTGTCCGAATATTTTTGATAAAAGAAATGGGTGTAGACCATCTGGTCCAGGAGCTTTTAAAGGTTTAAGGAGTGTATTGCATTGATAATTTCAGAATCTTGTAAGGGTTTGGTTAAACAAAAATGATCCTGAGTAGTTAATACATCAGAGGGCTGTATTGTAATTTTTTTAGTAAAAGCAATTTTTTGTGTAGTGAAAAGATTTTGGTAATATTTGGTAATATTATTCTTAATTATATATGGGTCAGTTATCCAATTACCCCCTTGATCTTGTATTGTAGTTATACGATTATGTCTTCGACGATTTATAGTAGTTAGATGGAAATTTTTTGTATTTGCATCTCCATCATTTAACCAATTAATACGGGACTTTAATATCCAAAAATCCTCCTCAAGCTTAAGTAGGTGATTGAATTCTATTCTTAATTGATGTTCCAGATTGTGTAAGAAGGTGCTATTAGGATAGTTTATAGATGATTGGAGACCACCTAATCGAGCCAAGATTTTCCTTTTACGTTTAAAAATATTACCAAATGTTGATTTATTCCATTCTTGGACTATGTCAGTGAAGTGATTAATTGCTGGTAGCAACAGTAAGTTATCCATCCAGGCTTGTTTAACTATGGAGGGGAAAGTAGGGTGTGTATTCCAGATTGTTTCAACTCTAAAAAAATTTTGTCGAGGTAATGGACAGTGGTGTAATTATAGTAGTAGGGGACAGTGATTGGAATGAGTACGTGCGACATGTGTGACAAGTGCCTCAGGGTATTGACTTAGCCATTCATAATTTGCTATAATACGATCAATATGTTCAAGAATATTATATTTATTATGCCATTTGTCCAAGTGCAACGACTTCCTTTATAACCTAAATCAGTAAGATGGCAGTAGTTTATACAGTCTAAAAATTTATTAGATCGTGAATTATTAATTTGTAGGACACCAAATTTATCATTTGCATGTGTTATTCCATTAAAGTTCTCACCTATAATCCATGGACCTTTATAATTATCATATACATATATCAGGTTTTGCCATAATGTCTATCTATTGCCTAAATTATTGCTAGCATATATGGCAGTAAATAACCACTTAAAAGGAAAAGGGTTTACCTGAATATGGCAGTGGATTTCTTGGGTAGTGGTTGCCACTGGTTCGACATTTAGGACATCAGAAAGCCAAATATAATAATTCCTCCCGACTGACCTATAGCAGCCACTTCTATCATGCCAGTAAAATTGAAGTCTTCCTTCAAAGCTTGATGGTTTTGACAGTGTGTTTCTAGCAAAACAACCAATGATGTACTATTGTTATCAAGGAGTGATCAAAAATTTCTCCTAAAATCAGTTGATTGAGCTCCTCTACAATTCCAAATAATGAAATTCATATGGCTATTGTTTGGATCGAGCAGTTGGCTGCTCCTTGTATTCCTTAGAGTATTGTTGGTCTCTCCTAGACGTAGACGTAATATGGGTAGGAGAAGCATTGCATACTTTCCACATCTGGATTTGTTGTGGGCCTGAGGCGAAAGGATGTTGTCATTAAGTTTGGAGGTCACCTTATGTATATTTTTCTTTCGTACTCCTCCTTCTGGACAAATACTTTGATTCCATCTAGCCACGCATGCACCGGGCGTGTTTCCCTATTGTAAACGACTGCTGCTTTGAGTTCTTGCTGAAATGCTATGTCTTGTGCGAGTGGATTGGGATGATTTGGTGGAGACTGTGGTGGTGAGGGAATTGGAGGTGTGACTGGTTCCAAAAGTGGTGTGTGTTGCTGTGGAACCATGTAGGGTTGTATCCAGGGTGTTGTAGGAGTGGGATTGGGGTAAAAGGGCATTTGAAGAAGATGGGAATGAAGATGAATAGGATCCCAGATTGGGGTTGGTAGTTGTAGGGGATTGTATGGTGCAAGATAAGGGGCTTGCATCATAGACCAGTGGTACCTTCCAAAGATATCCGTCCCTAGTTGCATGCCCTCCACTACTATTTGCGCAAGATCCCTCGGGTTGTTGATAAGAATTTTCACTTCTTGGTTGTTGACCTCCATTGTGAAGGTTAGAGCGTGATTCTGAAGGCCTGTCTCGAGCCAAGATGCTGGAGTTGTTGGTGCATATGGTGTTTGAGCAGTGTAGATGATTGTGTTTGGCTCCATTATTAGATGTGAGGGAGGAAGGGAGTATGGAGTTGGATGGTGTTGTAATCGATGAATGTTCTGCCTGGTTGTGTTGTTGTGTTGTCTGCGTAAGTGATTGAGGTTGTGTGGAAACATCTTTTAAGTCTGAGAAAATGATAAGAGATTGGAAATGCTGTGTTCCGGAATTGAATTTGGAACTATAGTGAAAGCTATATTAGTGGTAGATAAGGTCTGTTTGATTGAAGGATTTGGAGTTTGTGTGTTAGATTGAGATATAGTGTGTGGAATTGTAGAAGTGGAGATATCATCATGAGCTATTTGCATGGGAGCTATAGTAGGGACATGGGAAGGGTACGCCGACATTCAGAGGATGTGTGTGATGAGTGTATAGGTTTTGGATTAGGTCATATTGGGGTGCTGAGTGGGATGTGGTTGAGTGTTGTAATAGGCGTTGCATATGGGTTGGGGTATCGTGGCAGTTTGCATGGGCTGTGATAGGTATTGGAGTTTGTGTGTGTTCTAATTGGGTCGTGTGGGTAATTTTTCCTAGGAGCACTTGATTGGTAATTATAGGATTTAAGTTGTTATTCTCAGTAGGATTAGTAAGGGAGTTGTCGGTAGTGGAGTCATTAGAAAATAGTGAAGCAAATTTGTTATTATTAAAAGTAGTTGATGGAGATGGTTTAGTATGAATATTATGATTAATAATAGGGTTAGTATTAGTAATAGTTACATTAGTGAAAGGTAAGGTGTTAGGAGTGGTTGACAGGTCTATGCTATTCACATGCATACCTGATTGTTGAGTAGGATTAGAAACGGAGTCTGGCAGTGATGAAAGGGTTGTCAGTCTTTCTCTTTGTAAGAAAAGTACAGGAAATTCATTGGCAACATTGAATTTCAGAGAAAGGGAGCAACCACTCTAAGAAAATCTCAATCATTCTCTGAGTTCCATAAAAATCCTCAATTTTTTTAACACAAACACTTATGTGGGACGCTCAGATATGCCTTTTCTCATACATAATGTCACGACCCAAACCCCGCTCCGGGCGTGATGGCGCCTCTCGTGAGGACAAGGCCAGCCAACCAACCTAAATTGCCTTTTTCGAAAATAGATAAACAGGAATGAACAATTTTAAAGATGATTTAGTAACATTACTTAGCGGAAGTACAACCCAAACACAACCCAAACCGGGGTGTCACAAGTCACGAGCATCTATAAGGATGTAATTACATTTACAAGTCTAGAAATACACTGAACAGGAATAATGAATAACATAGACAGAAACGGTGCTGCGAACGCTGGCAGTCACCTCGCTAAACTCCTACAGCTCTGCCTCCAAACTGCCAATACCCGCTACCGGGTGAAATAAATACCTGCAACTGCACACGAGGTGCAGGGAGTAAAGTGAGTACTCCAACTCACTGAGTAATAAAGGTAAATAACAACTGAGCAGTAAGAAATTACGTAAAGCAACCAACATGCTGTATAGATGCAGGGTACAATTCTTTGAGAAAATAGTGAAGCTGTGAAATCTTTAGAAATATCTTGGCCCAGTTCAAACCTCCTTTGAAAATAGTCTTTTCAACAGTTGCGAAATAATTTCAAAAACAATTAGCACCGATATGCACAGAAATCCGCCCCTCGGGAACAAAGACCACAGTATAACAAGTAAAGACAAGTAAGTATGCAAGATGAGCACATAAAAGATCGCCCCTCGGGCAATATCTCAAAGCAGTACCAGCCCCTCGGGCTACCTTACAGTCACTCATATCAGCCCCTCGGGCTCACTCTCAGAAACACTCGTATCAGCCCCTCGGGCTCAGTATCAATCACTCAGCATAATGGGTACCCGCGCTCACTGTGGGTGTGCAGACTCCGGAGGGGCCCCTTACAGCCCAAGCGCTATTTCAACATAAGGCCTGAAAGCCTTCTCACATCACTCATAAGGCCTGAAAGCCTCCTCACATCACTCACAAGGCCTGAAAGCCTCCTCACATCACTCAAGCCACCTCGTGGCATATAAATGTATCTCAGGCCCTCGGCCTCACTCAGTCCGAAAATCATCACAAGTCCCTCGGGCATTTGTAAAACAGTAGTTCTCAGCCCAAAATATCATTTAGAAATATCATTAAGTTTCAAATCTGAGTAAAATTGGTTGAGTTTGTAAAACAGTGGATATCAACAGGACTGAGTTCAAATAATGCGTCAAAACAGTGATAAAAATCCCCGAAGGGTTTAGATAATTGGCACGAAGCCCAAATATGGCAATCAGCCCAAATCATGATAATAACAAATAAGTTTCAGTCAAATACGCGGTAAAATCATAAATCGGGACGGACCAAGTCACAATCCCTCAACGGTGCTCAACCCCACGCTGGCTATCCGGCGTGCAAGTCACCTCAATATAGCACTACGGTGTGCAATCCGGGGTTTCAAACCCTCAGGATATCATTTACAATCATTACTCACCTCGAGCCGGCGAAATCTCTAGCTCCCGACGCCTTTGCCCCTCAAATCGGCCTCCACGCGCGTCGAATCTATCCAAAACCAGAACGAGTACGTCACAATATGCCAATGGAACAATACCCAATCGAAAACAATCGAAAAATAATAAAAATCTCGAAATTGGCAAAACCCGAGCCCCGGGCCCACTTCTCGAAACTCAGAAATTTTCACATCAATACGTTCTTTATCTCCTCACGAGTTCATACATACCAAAAGTTCTCAAATCCGACCCCAATTGGTCCTTAAAATCCCCAAATCAAATTTCAAAATTCCAAGCCCTAGTTACTTCCATTTTTGCTTAAGTTCCATGAATTTCTAGGTAGATTACACAATGAAAACGAGTTTTAAGTTCAAAAATCTTACCTCCAATCGATTCCCCTTGAATCCCTCTTTAATCTCCACCAAGAAGTTCTCAAAATGATCAACCATGGAGGAAAAATGACCCAAAATCGCGGATGAAATGACTTAAAACATTCTTCCCAGTACTGACCCCTCCTTCATCGCGCTCGCGACCTCAGCCTCGCGAACGCGAAGCACACTTTTTAATTTCCCAAAATCAACCTTATGCGAACGCGACCTACTCCCCGCGAACGCGATGCACTAGCCTTATATACCTACGCGAACGCGGTCCCACATACGCGAACGCGAAGAACAACTGCTCCTAGACCTAAATCCTCATACGCGAACGCAAACAACCTCCTGCGAACGCGAAGCATAAGCTCCCAGCCTTTCGCGAACGCGAGCCCAAAAGCGCGAACGCGAAGGATTAAATTCCTGCCTTCCGAATTCCTTCTACGCGAACGCGAGGCTCCTCTCGCGAACGCGAAGAGATAAATCTCTGCAACACTGAACCTTCAATTTCTGCAACTTCCAAACTCCGAAAATGGTCCGATTAACCATCCGAAACTCACCCGAGGCCCCCGGGACCTCAACCAAAAGCACCAACACATCCTAAAACCTCATTCAAACTTGTTCCAATTACCAAAACACCTAAAACAACACCAAAGCCATCAATTCCCATCGAATTCAAGCCTAAGTTCAAAAACTTCTGAAACACGCATTTGATAAAAACCCAACCAAACGACGTCCGAATGACCTGAAATTTTGCACACACATCACAAATCACATAACGAAGCTACAACAACTCTCGGAATTCTATTCCGACTCCCGGATCAAAATCTCACCTATCAACCGGAAATCGCCAAAATACTAATTTCGCTAATTCAAGCCTAATTCTACACCGGACTTCCAAAACCAATTCCGATCACGCTCCTAAGTCATAAATCACCCAGCGAAGCTAACAAAATCATAAAAACTCCGATCCGAGCTCGTATACAAATAAGTCAACTCTTGGTCAAACCTTTCAAATTCCAAGCTTTCAACTGAAACTGTTCTTTCAAATTCATTCCAAATTTTCCTGAAAACCAAAACCAACGATCTACATTAGTCATAATACATAACACGGGGCAAGTCATGCCCGAGAACTGGCGATCAAAGTGCAAAAGCTCAAAACGACCGGTCGGGTCATTATATCCTCCCCCACTTAAACACACATTCGTCCTCGAACGTACCCAGAGTTGTTCTAGAAGCCAACCAGTAACTGAATAACTTTACCATGCATATACCCGGGGGTGATCCCACGTCACCCTATCTCATATAGGTCCGATAACACATTTTAACTAAAATCACACAATCCGGCCTAGCCCATAAATCATAGAACCACATTGCACTTTCCGAAATCATACACAAGATCAGAACCTCACATCTATATTCAGAATAAGCCCGAACCAGCTGTAATAACCCATACCTGTAACCTCAGGTGCAATTATATGATATACCACATAACTCAAACACTCGAAACGATAACTTCTATTCACAGCAGCTGCACACAACACCCGAATACCGGTAGAAAACCTCTTATCAACTAAGGTCTTATTCCAACTCTTCTATATACTGCTAATGATAAATGAAACATGCAATAAACCGTAACCATCTCTCAGGTCAACCATTCATGAAGTCACTTCCCTTTTGGCTAATACCACGGCAGATTTCCGAGCCGAACCTCGATATTATCCTTCCAACAAGCTGAAATCAAATCCGTTCGTCTTCATTAATGACCCCAACGATCACCTCGAATCCAACACACCTCTCTGGTGACATGACATATCAATACAGGCCTAAGCCACAACTTACATAATTCGTGCACCCATAAGAAACGGTCTGAATATCCTCAAATCATGAAAATGACCCCCAGACGAAAGAGCTGTATCTCAAGCTCATCAGTACCATCACAACACAAAGCTGAGACCCCATCTCACATCATAGAAATAGAACACATGAATCTAACCCGCAAGGTCATATCTCCACATAGCTTCGCTGCAATGCGCGATCCTATCCAAACACCGCTCCACATGGGACACCTTAAGTCACTATGCTCGAAATAGACAACCACGCACAGTTTGACGTCTGGAACCAAAGCAAATCATTACACCCACGATGAAAACAAATAGCATATACCACGCAAACCCGATAGGACATGACCGATACGCCATTCACCGAGCAACACCCAATTACTTTCCCGCTCGACATCCATTATGAGACCCCAAATGAACCGCACCATATGTGCCCATAACCAACAAATCACAACACCTCGCAACACTGAAAGGTAACTCATTGATCTCACCAGATTATTAATAAGCTCAACAACAGTCGAATCGACACTTCCCTCAACAATGCAATTCGGAGCCAACCGAGCCGACTCAAGCTAGAACACCATCCGCATTGGCCTACTAACGAACTCCTTATTAAGGAAATCCCGAAGCTGTTCCCTCAACTCCTTAACTCTGCCGGTGCTATACGATACGGTGCCCGACACCAAATCAATACCGAAATCCACAACCTTGCCCGGCGACATGCCCGGCCACAAGAAACACATCCGAAAAGTCCCTCAACATCGGAACTGAATCAATATAAGGAGCCTCAGCACTGACACTCATCACAAGAGCCCAAGTAAGAAAGACAATCCTTCCTAGTCGTCCGCTGGGTCTTCGAAATATAACACCACTCTACTAGGATATACTCCGACACACCTCGCCACTCAACCCGTGGCATTCCGGCATAGCCCATAGCGCAATAGTCCTGAATAACCCAACACGGAGACAACCAGTCTAAACCCAACGAGAAAGTGCCGCAATACTACCGAAGTGCTATCAACTTAATCACATTACCCTTTTTCTGAAACCTATACTCTCGTCAAATCACTTCCAATAACAATACCATTTCCTTAATCATCTGAGGCTACCCGTTGCCTAAGAGTGTTATGAACTTCCTTTCAGAACTGAACTGAAACCTCATACACGCGAATCTCGATCCTCCACAACATACCGCATATACCACACCATCCAAGGATAACAGGAAAACTTTTATCTCCCTTCCAAGCCACAGACATCTACGCACTCAACTAGCCAAGAACTTCCATTGATCCCATCTAGAAGAAAAATCATTACACATCCCATATCATATTCGTAGAAAATGCACCGCTCCAGCCACGGTAGAAATCAACAAGAACTCTCCCTATTCCGTTTGCACAAATTAAACTGCCAGGACTGAATCCTCCTAACTAGACCAAGCTAAGCAAGCCATCAAAGCCCATGAGCATTGTTGCAAAATACCTGTAAGAACTCATTACCTCGAACACATACAAAGAATTGATCATATCCTTACCATACCGATTCGGTCTACTATCAAACCATTCTATCTATCTGAATTTCCTTCTGATTCATTTTCAACTTGATGTTCCCTCTTGCTGTAGTACCACAATCTCTCAATCCCAGGCTCGCTACACGAGACCCAAGCACAAGACCACACTGTCTTGAACCCATAAGCCGCTGAATACTCTCTCAAATATTACCAGAAACATCACGCTCCCGACTACTTTAATCTGAAGAACCTCCTGCGAATCCGAATTCGTTACCTTTACTTTCCTGATACTGATACATGGAACCCCATAATTAACATAGAAATACCCCAATCTGAACCTCTTCCAATGAAAACACAGTTTCTAACCACATGCAACTTTAAAATACCCGATTGTTTCCTGCAGAATCTTGAACACATTAGAACCATTCTCGAAAGTCATTCACTCTTATTCAAACTGCAAATTACCTGACCTAACGAACAGAACCACCCGTGCCTCATTGGCACTCCGATACCGCAAAATGAAATCCTCATCTTAATATAACCATGCAACTTCCTGCTCTATGCGCCGAGCATTCTTTACCAACAACAACTTAAGACATCCTGTGATTCTCTCTCCCCATGAAGCATAATGTAACCTTTGTCAAAAAAAAAATTTTCCTTTACTCTAGTCATAGCTAATTCACTCGCATGACCCAAACTGGAACCAACATAGCACCTAACCGTGCAATCGGCTGCTCACAGCAGACTCCCCCACTTGGCTCAAAGCCATAGATCAAGATACGCTCAATGACTCATAACACTTATACTCTACTGATGCCACAATACCATAGTGAGATTAAACTCAAATCATTTGTAAGCTTGTGCAATCACAGATCATCTAGTACCGTAAATCTTCTAAAATTCTCGCATTCACCCCCGCAACAGCTAAGCCCACTCTTTTAGGCGACCCGACATTTCAAATTCAACACGCACTTTTCAATTACATATGAGATCTTCTAATATACACATAAGGATTACACCACTTCAGAACACTCCGCAGGAGATAACCCGCCTGCTTCGCCTCAATATGACATTTTCGCATACCTTCCACCGTCATACACATTACACAGTTACTTAGTCTTCCTGAGTCTGAACTCATACCGCAACATGAAATTTACTTCACCATCAACTGGGAAACATGAAAAGATTCTTCACACACCCATAACTCGCCGCTTCCAATTCATAGAACACATCTTGCAGTCACAACATACTCGTCACATAGCCATGCGGCCGTCACTTCCACTAATAGGGGAACTACTGAACATATCAGTTCAAAACACTTGCTCACACAATCAGCACCTCGTGGGACGCTCAGATATGCTTTATCTCATACATAATGTCACGACCCAAACCCCGCTCCGGTCGTGATGGCGCCTCTCGTGAGGACAAGGCCAGCCAACCAACCCAAATTGCCTTTTTTGAAAATAGATAAACAGGAATGAACAATTTTAAAGATGATTTAGTAATATTATTTAGCGGAAGTACAACCCAAACACAGCCCAAACCGGGGTGTCACAAGTCACGAGCATCTATAAGGATGTAATTACATTTACAAGTCTAGAAATACACTGAACAGGAATAATGAATAACATAGACAGAAACGGTGCTGCGAACGCTGGCAGTCACCTCGCTAAACTCCTACAGCTCTGCCTCCAAACTGCCAATACCCGTTACCGGGTGAAATAAATACCTGCAACTGCACACGAGGTGCAGGGAGTAAAGTGATTACTCCAACTCACTGAGTAATAAAGGTAAATAACAACTGAGCAGTAAGAAATTACGTAAAGCAACCAACATGCTGTATAGAAGCAGGGTACAATTCTTTGAGAAAATAGTGAAGCTGTGAAATCTTTAGAAATATCTTGGCCCAGTTCAAACCTCCTTTGAAAATAGTCTTTTCAACAGTTGCGAAATAATTTCAAAAACAATTAGCACCGATATGCACAGAAATCCGCCCCTCGGGAACAAAGACCACAGTATAACAAGTAAAGACAAGTAAGTATGCAAGATGAGCACATAAAAGATCGCCCCTCGGGCAATATCTCAAAGCAGTACCAGCCCCTCGGGCTACCTTACAGTCACTCATATCAGCCCCTCGGGCTCACTCTCAGAAACACTCGTATCAGCCCCTCGGGCTCAGTATCAATCACTCAGCATAATGGGTACCCGCGCTCACTGTGGGTGTGCAGACTCCGGAGGGGCCCCTTACAGCCCAAGCGCTATTTCAACATAAGGCCTGAAAGCCTTCTCACATCACTCATAAGGCCTGAAAGCCTCCTCACATCACTCACAAGGCCTGAAAGCCTCCTCACATCACTCAAGCCACCTCGTGGCATATAAATGTATCTCAGGCCCTCGGCCTCATATCACTCATCATATCCTCACATATGGCCCTCGGCCTCACTCAGTCCGAAAATCATCACAAGCCCCTCGGGCATTTGTAAAACAGTAGTTCTCAGCCCAAAATATCATTTAGAAATATCATTAAGTTTCAAATCTGAGTAAAATTGGTTGAGTTTGTAAAACAGTGGATATCAACAGGACTGAGTTCAAATAATGCGTCAAAACAGTGATAAAAATCCCCGAAGGGTTTAGATAATTGGCACGAAGCCCAAATATGGCAATCAGCCCAAATCATGATAATAACAAATAAGTTTCAGTCAAATACGCGGTAAAATCATCAATCGGGACGGACCAAGTCACAATCCCTCAACGGTGCTCTACCCCACGCCGGCTATCCGGCGTGCAAGTCAGCTCAATATAGCACTACGGTGTGCAATCCGGGGTTTCAAACCCTCAGGATATCATTTACAATCATTACTCACCTCGAACCGGCGAAATCTCTAGCTCCCGACGCCTTTGCCCCTCAAATCGGCCTCCACGCGCGTCGAATCTATCCAAAACCAGAACGAGTACGTCACAATATGCCAATGGAACAATACCCAATAAAAAACAATTGAAAAATAATAAAAATCTCGAAATTGGCAAAACCCGAGCCCCGGGCCCACTTCTCGAAACTCAGAAATTTTCACATCAATACGTTCTTTATCTCCTCACGAGTTCATACATACCAAAAGTTCTCAAATCCGACCCCAATTGGTCCTTAAAATCCCCAAATCAAATTTCAAAATCCCAAGCCCTAGTTACTTCCATTTTTGCTTAAGTTCCATGAATTTCTAGGTAGATTACACAATGAAAACGAGTTTTAAGTTCAAAAATCTTACCTCCAATCGATTCCCCTTGAATCCCTCTTTAATCTCCACCAAGAAGTTCTCAAAATGATCAACCATGGAGGAAAATGACCCAAAATCGCGGATGAAGTGACTTAAAACGTTCTGCCCAGTACTGACCCCTCCTTCATCGCGCTCGCGACCTCAGCCTCGCGAACGCGAAGCACACTTTTTAATTTCCCAAAATCAACCTTATGCGAACGCGACCTACTCCCTGCGAACGCGATGCACTAGCCTTATATACCTACGCGAACGCGGTCCCACATACGCGAACACGAAGAACAACTGCTCCTGGACCTAAATCCTTATACGCGAACGCGAACAACCTCCTGCGAACGCGAAGCATCAGCTCCCAGCCTTTCGCGAACGCGAGCCCTCAAGTGCGAACGCGAAGACTTAAATTCCTGCCTTCCAAATTCCTTCTACGCGAATGCGAGGCTCCTCTCGCGAACGCGAAGAGATAAATCTCTGCAACACTGAACCTTCAATTTTTGCAACTTCCAAACTCCGAAAATGGTCCGATTGACCATTCGAAACTCACCCGAGGCCCCCGGGACCTCAACCAAAAGCACCAACACATCCTAAAACCTCATTTAAACTTGTTCCAATCACCAAAACACCTCAAACAACACCAAAACCATCAATTCCCATCGAATTCAAGCCTAAGTTTTCCAAAAACTTCCGAAACACGCATTTGATCAAAAACCCAACCAAACGACGTCCAAATGACCTGAAATTTTGCACACACATCACAAATCACATAACGAAGCTACAGCAAGTCTCGGAATTTCATTCCAACTCCCAGATCAAAATCTCACCTATCAACCGAAAATCGCCAAAATACTAACTTCGCCAATTCAAGCCTAATTCTACACCGGACTTCCAAAACCAATTCCGATCACGCTCCTAAGTCATAAATCACCCAGCGAAGCAAACCAAATCATAAAAAATCCGATCCGAGCTCGTATACAAATAAGTCAACTCTTTGTCAAACCTTTCAAATTCCAAGTTTTCAATTGAAACTGTTCTTATTCATTCCAAATTTTTCTGAAAACCAAAACCAACGATCTACATTAGTCATAATACATAACACGGGGCAAGTCATGCCCGAGAACTGGCAATCAAAGTGCAAAAGCTCAAAACGACCGGTCGGGTCGTTACACATAAGCTAAATCCCGCCATGACTGCAAGCTTAGAAGCATTCATGAGACACAGAAACCTAAATAGATCCCATATCTCAAAAGGCCGTTGTAAGAAGCCACGTCAAGATATACTGATATAGCAAAGCTCAACTAAATAAAAGGCAAACTTAACTTTTAATAAGACGCGTAATGGTGCCAAATTAGAATTGCCAATAGCAAATGCAGGCTTCATCATGAAGATACATAACATATCGATGTCGGAAGTTCACGAAGATTTAGTAAATGATATAAAATTATATGTAGCTAACCACATGGTGCTTCTCTAAGAACAAAGAGCAGCAAAAAATATAAATGAGATACCTAAAATATATATACTTGCTGCACATTTGAATACCTCTTTCTAGAAATGTGTTTTGAGTCAGACAACCATTATTTGCCAGTACCCAATAGAAACATGCCACTTCATATGACACAGTGGATCTTAAGATAATATTTCAAGGTCAATATGGAAACTCAACAGCTACGAAGACGAAAATTTGCAGCAACATTATGCTATAATTTGTCATTTTCCTGTTCAGTCCAAACCAAATAACCATCATTTCTAAAGAGCGCCAGTTTTTATATGACAATTAGGAAGATTATCTGCATCACATTTCTACTGACGCCAAATGAAAAGAAGAAAAAATCAATGAAATTAATTATCTATATCATTATGTTCAATAGATAGTACAGATAAATAGAAAGAAAAATTTTTATTAATAAAAAATCATGACAAAAAGATATAAGTAAGTGCAGCAGGATCAAGATGTAGAGCACCATGAAAGAATTATCCATTTTCTTTTCTGGAAAAGAAAGTTTAAATGTTCTATATTCGGAAAAAGTTCTGAACTCGTTTTTATCTTCCTTCAAAGTTTGTCAACTTCTATTTTTCCAACTCATTTTGCTATCTTCCTCCTCATCTACGAACAAGCAGAGACCTCTTAGTGTGATACTTCTCATCCTCATCAGAGCACTATTGTTTGTACTGACTCAATTAGCTATTTATCCTTCTAATCATATGCATCTCCATTATCCAAAAACTTGGAAGACTTTTTAGCAATTTCATCACCTATATATTAGACTATGGAGCCTCAACTTTCATGAAACCAGAGAATATGGTCCAAAGCTTTGAAGTACCACCCTTTGTTGTCAAAATTCATAGTACAAATCAAAGTGGCACCACAGATAAATGAAGGCTCTTATAGAAATAAATAAACTGAAGGAGAAAGAAATTCTAACACAAACGAACTGCAGAAACTTGCAAAATATTAGAAGTATAAAAGACAATAAGAGAATACAAATCAAAGTGAAGGAGGACCCAATAATTGCGCACAAAATAGCGATGACATATACTCACCTCAGTTAAAGAAGAAGCTGACAAATCGAACAACGAAATAAAAGTAAATAGACAGGAAAAAGTAGAACAGAAAGCGAAAATAAAATGAAGCACACAATTAGATACAATCTCAAGTAGCCACTTCTGCGTTGTCATAAGGGAATTAGGACAGAATTGTCACGCCCCGAACCTGGGCCTGGACGTAACACGACACTCGGTGCCTAGCTACATGTGACCGAGCGAACCAACTGGCTGGCTGAATCAACATGTGATATCATAACATACTGAATGCGAAAGATAAACTAACACATGCTGATATACTGAAAGTCTGGATGATATAAATCAAAGTGTGGAAATACTAAAACAAGTCTGAAATATATATGTAGCCAACATTGCTTAACATGAACAGCCTGAGACTCTGTCTAACTGTTACTCAAGTCTATGAAGCCTCTAATGAAGTACTAAAAGCACTGACTGTCTGAAAATACTGAAGACTGTAAGGTAATGATGATGCACCGGAAGAACTGGGGATCACCAAGTAGCTGGTACGAGAATCCTAGCGCTCTGAATCATCAACCTGTAAATCATTACCTGCATCGTGAGATGCAGGTCCCGGGCAAAAGGGACGTCAGTACATTTGAATTGCACTGGTATGTAAAGCAACTGAAAGAAAGAATTATAAATGCTGAAACTGAAACTAAGTTGATAACTAAGAATTGATAATTAATAGCTAAAATGATAACTGGTAACTGATAAGTTAACTGAACTGGTAACTGATAACTGATAACTGATAACTGAAATGATAACTAATAATTGAACTGAACAAAGGAAGTAAGGATATGAATACTCCCTCTTTATCTGATGAACAACCTGTTTATCTGAATAAATAAACTGCGGCCTATATATATATATATATATATATATATATATATATATATATATATATATATATATATATATATATGAGTGTGTGTGTGTGTGTGTGTGCGCGCACAACTGCGGCCTCGGGCCCAAGTATACATATACATAACTGCGGCCTGAGGCCCAAAGATGCATAAAGCATAAACTGTGGCCTCAGGCCCAAAGATGCATAAAGCATAAACTGCGGCCTCAAGCCCAAAGATGCATAAAGCATAAACTGCGGCCTCAGGCCCAAATACAGGTGTTCAACATTCAGGGATTTGAAATCAGGAACTGAGAATCATACTGCAATACATGATAGTGAAATACTGAATCACACTGAGTTACATGATACTGGAATACCGGATCACACTGCGTTACATAATACTGGAATACTAAATAGGACTAGACTGAGACATGTATTCTTGAACTGATTATGAACACTGAAACTTCAACTGTTTATGGCATACTGAGTAATCTATACTAAGACTCGAGGGCATCAAACCCAAGTCTATATTGAATACGCACTGAGCCCACAACGTTCAGAATGAAGTCATGAACGAGTTATGAAGCTAAAGAACAGAAGTTCTACAACTATTCAAGGAACTAGGCTAAACTATATTTCTGAGGCAATTAGTAACGTCGTAAAAGAAATGTAGTGTAGGGAGAATCATTAACATTCCCATACATAGAGAGTTAGTCTCACATACCTTAACTTCCTGCTCTTGAGCGTAATACAAAGTTTGTCAATCCTATAAACTTTAATCTATAGCAATACAAGTCAAAGGGATTCCATATTAGCTATGATGCTCATATTTTGGTCATTTAAGCATCTAATCAAACACTTGGTAAAAATAAAGCTTCATAGTCCTTATTAATGGTGTCTCTACACCCAATAACCCATTCTCTTGTCCCTAGATAAATTCTAAAGTCTCAAACGGTTATAATCAACATTGTTCTTTCTCACCCATAAGGTAAACAATACCCTTAACCAATAATCAACAATCAACACCCCAAATCTGTAATCGTTCATGCTTTTCTATCAAACTCATCAACTCATATCTCATTAAAAAGGGTTTATAATCATTAAACTAATGCTAGAATCAAGTAGAGGGTGAAGACATTACCTTTTTGAAGTTCAAACCCTTTGAATTCGAGTTCTAGGCTTCCTTCTCTCAACAATGATATCCCAATCGAATATCTAATGATATGGAGGGTATAACCATGTTAATAAGATGTTGGAAAATTAAAATTAACTTAGAATCACCATTAGAACTTACCTTGGGTGGTGGAGGGACCCTTAAAGAGTTAGATTTTTTGAGAGTTCCCCTTTCTAGAGCAAGTTTTTATGTTTTGGGGCTGTGGGGGACGAAGTAGGGCTTTAAAATGACCCCCCATGAGCGCTCCCCCGCACCTGTAGGCCTGACCGCGCAAAATGACAGTAACACTGCCTCAAAAGAAGCGCGGCCGCGCTCGGGGCGCGCTAAGGGCGCACATATTGTATACTATTCTATAAAATGCACATAACATTTTGCTCAGAGATCCGTTCGGGCTCCATAATATATCATTGGAAAGCTATTTCAAAGACCCACAACTTTCATGCTTTGAGTTTTTCCAAATTCCTTACAAAGTTTCACTAAACCCTGCTGGAAGACAGACCTTCTGCAAACTTAGTCGATTTTGTCAAATCTTATGCACCTCACCTTCCATCTTGATTTTTAAACAACTATTTTCTCCCATAATCATCCCTATAGGACTTCATATGTCTAAAATATCAAATTAATACCCATTTAACATATCCACACCTAGTCCGAATGTACGGGGTGTTACAAGAATTTAAGTGTAGCTAAAGCTTTGAACAGAGAAGAACACAATAAAGCTGAAAGAGGAATTTTATCAAACACTTACAGGACAAAGAGGGTAAAGATAAAAGCACAGAGGGAAAACCTATAGAAGAAGAATAACAGAGCGGTTGAAATATAGTGGAGATAGAATTGAGATGTACAAAAATTCAAGCGGTGCTTTCTACCTGGCAGATTAGGGTGAACGTGTCAAGAGAACAGGAAATGACAAAGATACCCTTATGATGAAGCAGGCATGTTGACCATCAGATGCCTGCTTATCCTCTCTTATAGGATTTGGGTAAATCTGGAGGGGTGAGCTAGAGAGAATTTTGAAGAAATGGAGGAGGTAAAAATTTTGAGCAAATTTGAGTTCTTATTATTTAAGGTAGTTGTTTTGTTCGACCAAAAAAAAGGTAGTTGTTTTGAAATTAACCGGCAATGGTATCAAAATATTACCTAAAATAAATGCTAAAAATCAGGGAAATATTTTTGACACATCTGCTATAAAAAATAAACAAAATCAATCCACTTTGTAAATTGGGTTAAAAACAAAAATGTGGCTATTTTTAGTTTATTGCTAGTATGGGCTGCTAATCTAGCTAATTCTCCTTTCCAAAGACTCTCCGTTTGGCCATAAGAAATTTTTTACTTTTTTCCAAAAAAAGTCACTTTTTTTTTGGAATTAGTGTTTATCCATGAAATTTTCAAATTTCATTTGAAGTTGAATTTCGTAATTTTTCAAAAATTTGAAAAACTCCAAAAAGCTGTTTTTCAAAAATTTCACTTCAAACCACTCACAAAAATTCAAAAACAGCTCTAAGTTGTATTCATGTCCAAACACAACTCTAATTTCAAATAACACTTTCACTTCAAAATGAATTTTACCTTTTTCGGAATTTTACAATTCTTATGTCCAAATGCCCACTAAGAATATGCTTTTGTTTTACCTATTATTTATTATAAAATATTTTAAATTTATATAATTTTGAAGAAATAGTACATGTTTCATGATTTTCTTATTACAACTACTATATCAAGCAAGAATAAAATTACTTTCACTTAAAAATCAACCTTTCTCTTCCTTTGTTTTGGAAAAAAAAACTGTGGGAGATTCTTAGTAAGATATGAAGATACCGGTCAATATTGCAAATGTTTGCACACTTCTGATTCCTGTATAAACCTTAAAATTAAATAAATGTCATCATATTTGGCCCTTGATCTGGTGAATGTGTCTCAAACGAAGAGTCGTAACAAAGACTCTATCAATAATTTCCAAAAAAAATCCGCTGACATCATAATTCGTCTCACAAAATCATGATATTTCTACTTTATTTTAGGTGGGTGTCAAATGAGTGGATCAGGCTGAATTTGGGTCGGTCAAGAATAGCTGAATTAATAAATGGATGAGTCATGAACCCGTCCAAATATTACTTGGACTGGATGGATTAGATGAAGATGGACTAAACAATGAGCCATAATCCAATCTTCCTAACTCTAACTAAGTTTTAATTTTTTATACTTGTTTAATTGTTTATACTTACATTCCATTGCTAAACAAGTAAATGATTCACATGATATATGTTAATTAATTTTCTTTTTATATGAAGCAATGTTTTTACCGTGCTCAGCCATCGGAAAATGGCCAGAGGAAGGCCGACGAAGAAGCAAAACAACGAAATGGAAGTGGTCATTGAGGCTATTGCCAAAAGGAATGGTGTAACAGCAGCATCCATGGAGGGCGAAGGAAACGAAGAGGAACCAGACTGGCCGAAATTGCCAAATCGGAGGAGTGGACCTAATACACCACTCTCCGGTGCAATTACAACTGGGATTATGCAAATGAGCAGCAATCAGAACAAAGAAACCCCTCAATTAGTGGTTTCAGCACATGCATGTGGCGAACACCCACAGAAGGACTATAAGGCACATGGAGATGACAAGGTGACGAAGATACAACAGATTTCGGAGGAACCACAGGCAAAGGGACCTAAGAACAAGACAAGGGCAAATTTAGTGGGGAACAACCGTTTTGGGCTGAGAGGCATGAATCTATGTTTTGTGGCTCCTATTCTGCAAAATGGGGAACCTATAGTGGAATTATCAAAGAGTGAGGTGGAGAAGAAAACAGAGAAATGGAGGAATGCTTTAATACTATATGTAGTAGGAACCACACCTGCGATTGGAACTTTGGAAAGGTTTGTTGCTAGCCAATGGAATTTTGTGTCAAAACCTATGATATACTTCCATAATGAAGGATATTTTGTTATAAAATTCACTAATATGGATGATAGAGATGTGATTTTGTATTCTGGACCCCATACAATTGGCAATAAACCTATAATCACAAAAGTCTGGACACCTGATTTTAGCTTCAAGGATGAAATTCTAAAAACTATTCCATTGTCGATCATTTTGCCAAATCTCCCATTGAATTGTTGGGGTGCAGATTCTCTGAGCAGGATTGGGAGTGGGCTTGGGGTTCCTTTGTATGGAAAGGATCTCGTATGCTCGAATACTTGGAGAAATGGATGTAACAGTGCCACTTCCTGAAGCTATCAAGGTGCAGGATCCAAATGGAAGGAAATTTAGTCAAAGGGTGGACTATTGTGGAAACATGAATACTATTAAACTTGTTTTATGATTGGCCATTACTGTAAAGCGACAAGGCAGCAGGAAAACTCAAAAACTGTGAGGATCATTATGGAGAAGAAAGTGTGGCAAGCAAAAGGAACAGCAGTTCAAATGCAGGAAAAAGAGAAAGACATAGAGAAAGCAAACACAAAAGAAGGAAAGCAAGTAGAAATAGATAGCACTGAAGGATGGAAGGAAGTAAGGGGAAAATCAGCAGCTAAAGCTACACATGTAACTGATGATGGAAGGACGAGCATAACAAATGGTTTTACTGTTCTCAACAAGCAGAGTGAGAACCAACAACAGCTAGATCATGTAAGGCCAGTTGATAGAGATCAGTGTAGCAGGAGTGGGAACACTGGGGGTAGTGAAAACTCTGTTTACTCAGATATAAAAATAGTAGCTTAGAGTATTAGAGGCCTCAATAAGATTTTCAAGCAAAAGGAGTTAAGTAGATTTATTATTACAAATAAAATTAGCCTAATGGCTATAGTAGAGCATAGAGTTACTGAAGTGAATGTAAACTAGATAATTAAGAAGATTGCAGCAGGATGGAGTTGGGCTACCAACTATGATGGAAATGGCAAAGAAAGAATATGGGTAATATGGGATCCTAACATCATACAATTTAGTGAAATGTGAAAGAGCAATCAATTGATACATGGAAAGGTGACTATTGGTGCAGGCAGTATACAGTTCTATTTTGCAGCAGTATATGGCTTACATACTATTGAAGACAGAAAAATATTATGGCATGAATTAAAGGCGATTCATAATGGAACTGATGGGGCATGGATTGCAATGGGAGACTATAATGCAATTTTGGGGGTTGAAGATAGGAAAAGTGGCAACCCAGTACAAGAAGATGAAATAAGGGACTTTAGGAATTTCATGTTGAATAATAACATGAATAAACTAAAATATATAGGGAGAAAATACACATGGACAATCAGCCATGTGTGGAGCAAAATAGACAGAGGTATAGTGGATGACTATAATGAAACAAATGGAAGTGATAGTGATGGATCCTCTTATATTTGATCACATTCCTCTGAGTATACTTTTTGATGATATAGGGCAGGGGGGGTCCAAAGCCATACAGATTCTATAACTATGCAGCAGAGAATCCAGAATTCCTAAAGGTTGTGAAACATGCATGGAATACACCTAACAAGTGGCAAGGGATGGAAAAAGTGTGGCAGAAACTTAAACTGGTAAAGCATGAATTAAAGAAGTTTCATACTAAGGAGTTAAAAAAGGTCAGAGAGGAAGTTCAAACAATTAGAAGACAATTACAGGAGACACAAGAGAAAATGCAGGATCCAGATCACCAAACATCTCTTTTTGAAACTGAGAAGGAGATGAGAGGTCAATTAGAGAAATGGGGAGTGATAGAGGAAAGTATTATGAGATAAAAATCAAGAACTCAATGGTTAAAGCTTGGGGATTCAAACAGTGCGTATTTCTATGCTTGTCTGAAGAATAGAACATCTATGAATAGTATCAATCCCCTGTGAATCAAGCTGGAACTTTGCTACAAAATGAACAAGAGGTAAATGAGGAAATAATGGGGTTCTATAAAGAATTACTGGGGAAAGCTACTGAACAACTGCCTATGATTAATCCAGAGATATTGAAAAATGGTCCCATGCTGACAAGAGAACAACAACTGAAGTTAATAAAGGCAATCACCACAGAGGAGATATGCATTGCAGTGAGGAACATAGATGACTACAAAGCCCCAAGTTGTGATGGTTTCAATGCTATTTTCTTTAAGAAAACATGGTCAATTATAGGGGAAGATGTGATTAATGCAACAAAACAGTTCTTTACCACTGAGGAGATATATAAGCCAATCAACTGTACTGCTGTGACTCTGATTCCAAAGGTTAAAAGCCCAAGCTCAGTTAAAAAGTACAGGCCAATCTCTTGTTGTACTGTGTTGTATATGATAATATCAAAGGTGCTCACCACAAGACTGCAAATGGTTAGGGATAGCCTTATAGATGTAAGCCAGGCTGCTTTTGTGCCAGGAAGGATTTTTTCTGATAACAGCATACTAAGTCATGAATTGGTGAAGGGATATGGGAGGAAGGGGATAACTCCAAGATATATGATTAAACTAAACATGCAAAAAGCATATGATTCATTGGAATGGTATTTTCTGAAGCAGATTCTGATGACAATGAACTTACTTATCAGATTTGTGCAATGGATTATGAAGTGTCTTACTACTGTTTCCTACTCCATTCAGATAATTGGCAGGCCTACTAGTCAATTCCCAGCAAAAAAGGGCCAAGACAGGGGGATCCACTGTCTCCATTCATGTTTGTCTTAGCCATGGATTACCTAAACAGATTGCTTAGAACACTGAAGAACCAACCAGATTTTAATTACCATCCAAGGTGTGAGAAATTACAATTTATCCAGTTGGGGTTTGCTGATGATCTATTGTTGTTCTATAGAGGAGATGAAGTATCTATTCAAATGCTCTATAACTGCTTCATAGAGTTCTCTGGGGTATCAGGATTGAAAGCAAACAGAAGTAAGAGTTCTATATATTTTGGTGGAGTAAGCTTAGTAGTGCAGCATGTTGTTATGGATAAATTTGGTTTCTCAAAAGGAGAACTGCCTATAAGATATCTGAGAGTCCCACTAAGTACAAAAAGGATGTCTATCATACAGTTCCAACTTTTTTTAGACAGGATGATTGGTAGAATAACATCATGGACTGCAAGTTTCTATCAATCTACTGGTCTCAAATCTTTGTCTTCCCTAAGAAGGTGATCCAACTCATAGGATCAATATGCAGGAAGTTCCTACGGTCTGGGGGTGTTGATATGTCAAAAAGAGCTTTAGTTGCATGGGATAAATTATGTCAATCAAAAGCTACTGGGGGGTGGAACTTGCTAGACATAGCATTGTGGAATAAGGTTGTCATATGTAAGCTGTTATGGAATTTAGCTCAACAAAAGAACAAGTTATGGGTACTGTGGATTCATATATACTATGGGCGAGGTAGAGATATCAGACCTAAGCAAGCTTCATGGATGGTAAAAAAGATATTGAAGGCTAAGCAATACATGCTAGATGCTGGAGTAAACCTGACAGAGATTTTTGAGAAGTAGTAGTTATCCATCAATAGCATATACAAGATGTTAAGAAGTGAACAATAGAAAATGCCTTGGAGGAAACTGGTATGCAATAATTGTGGAATGCCAAAATGGACTTTCATTCTGTATTTGGCTATCTTGGTCAAGCTGAATACTAGGGACAGATTAGCAAGATGGGGGGTGACTAATGAGCTACTGTGTCTTTTGTGCAATACAGAAGAGGAAAGCATCGAGCATTTGTTCTTCAAATGCACCTTTACAAAATCAATATGGAGGAAACTACTGCAATGGATGGGTATCAATAGACAAGCTATGAAGTGGAGTCAAAAGGTAGTATGGGCATACAGCAATGCAAAAGGCAGATCAGCAAATACTGAGATATACAGAATGGCTTTAGCTGGTTGTGTCTACTGTGTGTGGCAGGAGAGAAATCATAGGACTTTTAGAGCAAAGCAAAGGCAAGCAGGGCTAATGATAATCAGATTATACAAATGATATGCGGAAGGGGCTATATGATGTCAAGACTAAGAAGAAGACTTGAACTTCTATCCATGATCAAAAGACGAAGTACTGGCAGTACAATACAATTGATACATTTAGGAATGATAGTCAGCAGGTAGTATAGGGAGTTTGAGTTATGGCTGATTATCGGGCGGATTGGGCGATTATTTACTCTTAACGGTTTGGCTTATCGGTTATCGGCTTTTAAATGTATTAATCCTCTAGCCACCCGATAAGATATCAGGCGGATTGGTATCGGTTTAGCTCTTATCGAGCGGTTTATCGGCCTAATTCAATCTATATTGATTTTCTTACACCAAGACTTGTGGTTAGCAAAGGAGACACATCATGGAGAGAAGGCCGGTACATGGCATCTTTGCCATCCAGAGAAAAGCGGGGATACTGGTTAGCGCGTTCCTTGCAGTTCGAAGAATGTCTGAACTGTTGACACAAGACATTCTATGCTGCCCATATTCGTTCAGCCTTTCTCTTCTTGCCATTTTCTCCCCCATGTCCAATTGGAGCAACATCTCCTCCAAGGTTGTCGGGTTATCCCTTTCGTTCAGCTTTAGATCAGTAGTAACAGTGACCATCATGTAAGTAGATGAGAGAGGGCGGGCAAAGGCTGCAGTTTGATGGTTGAGAGTCAGACGTTGAGATAATTATAGTGGAAGAGTGGAAGACATATATATATATATATATATATATATATATATATATATATATATATATATATATTCTTAACGGGTTAACGGATTATCCGTTAAGAAAATTGAATAATCCGCCCCCAAACCGATAAGTCGTTAATGAAAAAAATTCAATCCATTCCCCGTCCGTTAAACCGTTAACCCGATACCAATAAGCCATTAAGCTTCGATTTCGGTCAATTTTCGGTTTCGATTCGGTTTTGAACACCCCTATAGTTTGAGTGATACTAAGGCCTGGGAAGATATCCAGACTTAGTGGTGTTTTGTTCTTTGAGCTGTAATTTTCGTGCTTTGGTAATAAAATATGATAATTACCCAAAAAAAAAAAAAAGCAATGTTTTTATCGTCAAGCAATTTGGATTTTGATGTGATGCATATTGAATTTATGAAAAATTAAATCAAAACGTGAAAATTAAATGTGAATAACTAGAGCTACATTAAGAATTTTACCTATATTGAAATTTAGAGTTTCAGAGTTTTTCTTATTTTAACATAGGAACGAATCATGATAAAAATTGAAAGAATTGTAATTTGGGACATGGGGTGTACCATTTTCTTGGATCAAGTTCGGTCGTGTTTTAATGCATGCAAAATAGTAACTTATGTGGTGGAAAAAATAATAATATGCAAAACGAGACACATATGAAAAATATGAATGCATGTATATTGCCCAAAAAAGTGTATGTTGGGAGGGGGAGGGTGTATTCAAATCTTTTGCTAGATTTCTCTACATTAAATGGAGTCTTAGGCCCCGTTTGGCCATGAGTTTTCCCAAAATAAATTTGGGATTTATTTTCAAAATTCATGTTTGGCCACAAATTTTGCCCACATTTTGGCAAAATCTCAAATCCCATACCCCAAATTATAAAAATCACCCCAATTGCTGATTTTGGGCCAAAATCCCAAAACTTGGGAATTATATAGTACATGTTTTTCCAAAATAAAGTTGGGAAATATGTTTTGAAAACGTATGACCAAACACATTTTCATCTTCAAACCAAACTTCACCCAAATCAGATTTTTCAAAATAAATTTGGGATCTATGGCTAAACGATAGCTTAGTCTATCGTCAAGAGGTGTGGTTGGACAAATAGAATACCTCAAATTTTAATTAGATATTTCGGGTTTGAGCTTTAGGAATAAAAAGACTCTTAATAGAAGGCGCTTCCATCTTTAATAGACATTACATAGTATTAGTCGGTGCTCTCAAAGTAGGTATCGAACATTGGGTGGAAAAAAAATTGTGGTCTTACGAATAAGATTGAAGCCCCGCTACTAAGACGCTTTTAATATCATGAAATTATATGGATAATTGGTTAATTATTTATAAAGTATATTAAAAATGAGTAGTATTTTTAGGTAAATTGAGATAATTTTTAATTATATGGATAATTGGTTAATTATCGGGTAACGGAACATTATCCGGTTAACTAATAAGTAGATAGAAATTAATAAATTACATACCTAACATGTGGCAAGAAGCCACAAATCTAGAAATGACTAAGTGGTCATTTATGCCTAGGTGGCTACATAAGCTTAAATGGGAATTTAATGATTAACAAAACAAGACTTATAACAAGTCTTGTTATATTTCCATACTGGACAGAAAGAGAACAAAAAAACGTTAATCCTTTCTTGGTTTGATGTTCCAAAAAGCTTCAAGGATCTATCCCATTTTTCTTAGTCCAAAGACTTCAAGAATAAGAAACTCAATTTGTTCCAAAAAGATTCAAAGAAGCAGAAGCAAATTTCGTTCAAGAATTTCAAAAAGAAGGAGCTAATTTCGTTCAAAAATTTCAAAAAGCAGAAGCATAATTCGATTTTTGGAGTTTTAAGTTCAATCCACGAAGGTTTCCAACGGCATATTTTACGGAGTTTTTCCTACTCCAGGTATGTTAAGGTCATCCCTTCTTTCATTTGGCATGGTCCGAATTATGCAGAAGAAACGAGCAAACTCACAGTTTTCATAAATTACTCTATTAATAGAAATACTAAGGGTGTCTATATTCTTAGTTCCCCATGTGAATTGTTATTATATTCTGTTCATGGGTCTCACAAAATTACGCAGTTGAAAAAGTTTATCCGAAAGGAATATTGAGATTATTACCTATTTTTCATGCATTTCACCCATTTATACATGTACATTGGCCCATGACCAGATGGCGTTATATACGCGTATATATATAAATATATGTATATTGGATATGGGAAAAGGTTACGGCATTATATACGCACCACCTGATCAACAAGTATATGTTGATGATGTTGCCCACAGTGGCCGAGGCGATATGATGGGATGCCCTCAGAGGCTTGATGATATTATGTACATCAGACGCTTTGAACAACTGTCTTCAAAGAAATTTTCTAAATAAAAAATAAATATGTAGTCACTGCTGTTTATAGCAAACGTTAAATTTCTTTCAAATTTATCTATCATCCACTTCTATTTTTCTTTTTATTTAACAATCAAAAGCATTTCTCGTGCAAAATTATGTAGTGTCAAGATCAAAGATCGGTCCCAAATCAGAAAAAGAAAAAAGAAAAGGAGAGAAAGACAAGGAGCAAAACGCTTCTTTTTATGCAAAAACAAAATTTTATCATACCAACAAGATCTAAAGGTAGGGTAATGGTTTAGATTTGGGTTTTTAAATGTTTTTTGGGACTTTACATAACTGTCACAGTTTAAAAGAAATATTACAAATTTTTAGCATTAAATTTAATATTACAGATATGGCAGGAAAATATTTATATTTGTAGCACACAGTTCCATTAAAATAGAAATATTAACTATTAATCCCTAAACATAAGAAATTTGAATGGAAAGTTAATAATTATTTACAAAAATCATGTCTTTTTCTCTCTCTTTATCTATTAGCTTTCCTTATTTTTCTTCATCTTCTTAGTTTTGTTTTCTACCGAAGCCAATATATTTTTTAAATTTGTTCCATTCATTTTATTTTTAGTTATCTTTCTTAAGTTTTTCTCTTACTTCTTTCTTCCTTTCTTAATATAAAGCTCTTATTTCGATAATAATATACGTTAATATATACAATACATATATATATAAAAACATACTTTGAATTAACACATATAAAATATACAAAACAAATACATAAAAAATACATCTTCAATTAAGATGACACTTAGACATGTGAAATATACATAAAAATATATATCTTAAATTTAATTAAGATGGTATATAAATATACAAAAAATAATATATATATATATAATGACACTTGACATATAAAATATAATATACATTAAAATACCGCTTAAAATAAGATAGCATTTCACAAATAAATATACAAAAAACATATACATAAATATACATTTTGAATTAAAGTGATACCTGATATACAGAGTATAAAAGATGTATAAATCAATACATCTTGATTAGGTGGCATTGAGATATGCAGCAGCTTTTCAAAATATGGAGTGAAGAAGATGAATGCTGTAAAGGGAAAATGAAGATGGACAAAAAAAGTACTTCCCGTGATTAGTGAGTGAGTTAACTTATTAGATGTTGAGCTTAATTTTTATAATGTGTCATTAATGAAAAAAAAGTGCTCTTTATGAAATAAACAATAAATGGTGCTATTTTTATAAATAATAGTTAAAAAAGGATCAAGCACGTAAAAAACTCTTTTTTTTTAGTACAGATTTGGACCACAAAACCATTTGTGGTTAAAGCCCATTTAGAGGGTCAGTTCTCATTTTCTGAAAATGACTCTCAAACCTCTGTGAATTGACCCACATTCATGCCATTCATTCAGATTTCAGATTCCATATATCTGAAATCTGAAGGGTAACTTTGGAGAGACGATAAAGTTGTCTCCGCATAATCTATAGGTTACCGGTTCGAGCTATAAAAACAGTCATTAGTGCTTGCGTTAGGGTAGGCTGTCCGATCCCTAAGGGATGCGGCCATTCCCGTGAACCATGCATGAATGCGAGATGGTATGTGCAACGGGCTGCCATATATCTAAAATCGGAATATTATTCCAGCCTACAAAATTTAGCTAACAATATTAATGTTGTTTCTCAAATTTGCCATGATAAAATTATTTAAACAGAAGTTGTGCAAGATATGAGTCCTATTTTCAGATTAGAAAATGACAAGATTATTGTGAAACTGAATAATTTGATCAAATTTGATGATCAAGTTAACAGGAGTAACATAATAGAGCTATTATCACTTTCAAGTACTAAAGAAATTCTAAATAATTACACTTCATTTTCTTATGACAATACAAAATTAAAAGCAAAAGATAATATCTTTCTTGAGATGCTTACCTTGTTGGTTTTCTTTTAGCTCACCAACAAACATAATTTAGGAAAAGGAAGAAAAAAAAAAAAAAGCCAAAGAGAATCAAATACACCCAAAGAGAAAAAAGAAAGCAAATAAAAGCAGAGAAATAGGTAAAGTTTGTATTTACTTTTCTTACTACTACAAAGTCTTGCTTCCTATTCAAAATTACCCTCTAAACATGAGCTAGTGCTAAAAGTAGTTCGATGCACTAAACTCCAAGCTGATTGGGATATACGATCGAATCACATTAAATCTTATACCGCAATCTCATCTTGCATTTTGCAAGAGGCGTAACCTAAAGATCACACGAAAACAACAATTACTCTTGCGCAAAAGATCCCCTTCTAAATCAAATCTAGTGCTATACACAAACAAACATAACCAAAAGAGTTCATTACAAATCTTTATTATTTCAAGAACTCTTAAGACTTAAATATCAAATTACTATTAATTTCATCATCTCTTTTACTTGTACTTTTCCTCCCATCTGAAATTGTTTTTCTAAAAATCCATTTCCACACTTTCTTCCCTTTGCCATTACTACTACTACTACCTCTTCTCATCCTTGTGTCATATTCATTAATTCTACAAGATCCACCTCTTAAATTCCCAATTGAAGCTGCAGAATCATATCCATAATCTGAACTATTACTTACTCTTTTGCCACAAAAATCTGATCTTGGTTCTGATGATAAATCAAGCTTCAAATCTATAAATGCTGAATCATCCATTGTAGTACTAAAATCACTTTCCTTAACAGGAAAAATATTAATTCCTTTGTTTGGAACATTAAAATTCTTGAAATTATTACCATTTTCAGCATCTGAAAAACCTCTAAATCCACTCTTTCTTGGCTCATGATCAGAATCAAATAACAAACCACCTGTAACATCAGAAATTTTTGCACTTGAAAATCTATATTCACTACCAAAATCATCACCTCTAAAACTACATAATGATCTTGATCTTGAAACTCCCATAACTGCATCAGATATACAAATATCACTTTTTTCATCAACCCCATTTTTACCCTTTTCTCTTTTCTTTTTAAACAATCTCTTGATTTTCCAAAAACCATTTTTACTTTTCTTGATTTCTACACAGTTGCTGCTACTTCTTAGCAAGATCACTTGTTCTGACTGCTGAATTGGTTGATCTTGATCAGTATTTTTCTCATTTTCTAATAAAAATGAGATTCTACCAACACTACCAACTTCAACAGAACAAGAATTTCCATAAGAAGAAGAAATATCATCAGAGCAAGAACAAGAAGAGAGTCTTTGCTCACCACATTCAGTACATACCAAATTTACCAATCTGTCTTTTAAACAGTAACTGCAGATTCCAATAGTAGATGAATTTGGGTGTTTGGTACATGGCATATCTGATGAAATAGAGTAATTGAAATCTAACAAGTTGTTGTCTACAGCTGCAGCTTTGCCTCTATCTTTCATGGTTTCTTGAAATTCTTGATTTATTCGAGGAAAAGAACTGGTTTTTTGTAGAGGTTTTTGATGTGTAGGAAATGAAATGAATAGGGAATGAGGGTATTATGTGTAGGTGTTTATAGGGTAGTATAAAAAAAAGGGCAGCCAGCTATCACTATGCGTGGGGTCCGGAGAAGGAGAATGGTCGGACCACAAGAGTCTATCATCCTACGCAGTCTTATCCTGTATTTTTGCAAGAATCTATTTCTACGGCCCGAATCCATCACATTCTGTTCACATGACAACAACTTTACCCGTTGCTCAACTTCTTTTAGGGTAGTATAGTATGTGACTTTTTCTAAGAGGAAAAGGGGAAAGAAGAGAGAATGGAAGAGTCCACTTTACGTTTGTTTATGAAAGAAATAGTAGTAATTGCAACCGTGGGGTGAAGGGGGTGGAAGAGTGTCAGCTGCAGGTATTATTGTACGTGGGGCCAGCGGCAAAATTAGGATTTTATTAAAGAAATTATTTATTAAAAAAGAAAAGGCCACAAAAGCTCTTAATTGTGTCAAGGAAATACACTACTACATATAGATAAAAAAAATATTAATTATATATAAATAGGTATAATTTTTTATTAAAAAAATCTATCTATATTATTGTGAAAGCGGCTATACGATATTATTTTTCATCCTTTCAATTCAATATGACACTTTTTCAATATGAAACATTTCAAAATGTTTCATATGATTTTTGGAACACACTGATTCTATACAACATCCACAACTTTTAGAACCAATAACTCATATAATATTTCAAGATTTAAATTTTAATATGATACAATATTTTTTCTATTAACTTAACTTTTCAATAATGACTTTAACATTTTTTCTGCAATTGTCACCACTATAATACATATATCAAATTAATATCTTAAACTTTTTTTTGATTTCCCATCCAGTATTCGGTATCCGCATTGGGGCCTGACTAAATCTAGATTCGCACTGGAAAGTCATACATTGGAGGTTAAAGTGCTCCCTAACAAAAGCAACGTCATACCTAAGGTTCAAACCCAAGACCTATGATTAAGAATGAAAAAATAATTATCACTCCACCACAACCCTTGCGGTAATATCTTAAAACTTCATAACTTACTAAATGAAAACGTATGACATAATATTTTCTTATATTTTAAAAATAATATAAATTTTAAATAGTCATTTTCTTTTTTTTTTTTTTGAATTATTATAACAAAATGTTTCAATACAACATATACAACTCAAATTTATTTATTTCGGAGAAATTTTAATTTTTTTAGCTATCACTAAAACAAAAGTTTTAAATATAAATTTGGTTATTGAAAGTAGTGAATGGGCTAATATGGTCGGCTTTAGCTCAAAACTAAAGCTTATAAGGTAGCATAAACAATTATAGAGGATAATTTAGACTAGTATTAAGGGCGAGTTCATATACCAACATGTCATAATATTGTAGTAAATGCAGTTGTTTATTCGAAAAACATACTATATTAATTTAGACAAAAATCATGAGAATGGATTTTCATGTGATATTAATCAGAGTCAACTTTTCATTTTCCTGACTACAGAGAAAATAAATGCAAAACGCCATAAAGAATTTGAGAAAATGTACTGAGCGAACCTACGAGTAAATTACTTAAATGGTCACTCAACTATCTCAAATTATCTCCTAAAGTCACTTTTCTTTCGTTTGTAACAACAAAGTCACTGAACTATGCATATTGCACTCAGAAGGTCACTCAACTAGATTTTCCAAATGTTGGATTGCCAAATACCTATTTTACCCTCTAAATTATAAATATTTATCTTCTTTTATTTTTTTAAAACTTTTTAATATTATGATTTTTTCTTTTTAATTTATATTATGGACTTACCTATAAAATAAATAAATATTATTTATAAATTAAAAAAAAAGTATTTAAGCATCTATAATGCTGGAATAACAAAATAATGAGCATAGTAAAAAAAATTAATTAGAATAATTTGTTAGTAATAATAATTTTAGTATTAACAACAAAAATTCAAAATTTATTTACACAATTCAGAAGGAAAGAAAGGTTGTAAATATATATTCCATGCATGTAATATAAAAATAATTATTTAAATAAAAGTATTTTTATGATATACATTATATATTCTTGAAAGTTATGCTCAATTATATTATATATATATTCCATGCACGACTCGGATTTTCAATAATATATAATCCCCCTTAACATAGCATATTTTACCTATAGTCCCCCTACTTTCAGGTGACATAACTTTGTGTCATCGGGAAGTTGGTATAAATATAATAGTAATATAATTTAGCATAATTTTCAAGAATATATAGTGTAAATTATAAAAATAAATTTATTTTAATAATTATTTTTTATTACGTGCATGGAATATATATTTTACAACCTTTATTTTCTTTCATTCTGAATTGTGTAAATAATTTTTTGAATTTTTTGTTGTCAATACTAAAATTATTGTTATTAATAAATTATTCTAATTAATTTTTTTACTATACTCATTATTTTGTTATTCCAGCTGTCACGACCCGGATTTTCCACCCTCGGGAGTCGTGATAGCGCCTACTATTAGGAGCTAGGCAAGCCAACTATTTATTATCTCTTTTAGCAAACCTCGACATTAATAAAAACAACGAAGCATTTAATATAAAAGCGGAAGTCTTAAACATAAATAAACGGAGAACAATGCGGAAGTTCAATACAACTCTACCCAAGAACTGGAGTCACAGACTCACGAACGTCTAGAGAATGCTAAATACAAAGTCTGAATAAAATCATAGTTCTGTTTGTTCCGGTACAAAGGATAACAAACTAAAGTAAAGATAGAAGAGACTCCGGGCCATGCGGACGTCAACAAGGCTACCTCGGGATCTCTGGACTGAAGTCAGCTCCCAAATGCTCCTACTACTGACCAAAAGTTGCTGCTCCGGTACTGTGATCTGTGCAAAAAGATGCACAGAGTGTAGCATCAGCACAACCGACCCCATGTGCTGGTAAGTGCCTAGCCTAACCCCGGCGAAGTAGTGACGAGGCTAGACCAGACTGCCAGATAAACCTGTGCGGATATATATATACAAGTACAACAAAATAATAGCGGAAAGTAAGCAATTAAAGCTAGGAGGGGGGAAACATGCTTATGGGGAAACAGATAAACGGAATATCAGGAATAACAAGAGAACTACATCTGATTTCTTCTAATACAGAATAAAGGAAAAACAAACCACTTCCACTTATTTCAATTTCCTCTCATTGCAGGCGTGCAACACGATCCCATTTCCTTACATCACATGGTAGGCGTACCACACGCTCCCATTACAATAATATCACGTGGTCGGTGTGCCACACGTTCCCATTTCATAATAACTCGTGGTCGGCGTGCCACACGATCCCATTTCATAATAACTCGTGGTCGGCGTGCCACACAATCCCATTTCATAATATCTCGTGGTCGGCGTGCCACACGATCCCATTTCATAATAACTCGTGGTCGGCGTGCCAAACGATCCCATTTCATAATATCTCGGGGTCGGCGTGCCACACGATCCTATTTCTTTCAACACAATACACAACATAGTCCCGGCAAGGGAGAAAGATGTTATAATAACTATCCCGGCAAGGAGATCCAGCTATAACCAAACTCATTCAATCTCTACTTAACACAATTAAATCCACACTTAGTCTCAACAGTTACTGGCTCAGTGTTAAAGATTTCCAACCAATTCCTCATAAATAACAATTACAAATTCGATAATTTAGCAACTTAGGACTCACGGTCATGCTCGACACCAGTGTATAGATACTCGTCACCATGCTTATACACCGTACTCGACAAATAGCAGTAAAAAATAAGACTCTACTCCTATTCCCTCAAGTTAGGGTTAAATCAAACACTTACCTCAACTTCCACGGCTAAATCAATCCACAACGACCGTTTTCCCTCTCGAATTCGGCTCCAACTCAACCAAATCTATGAAATAACGATTTTACAATATTAATATAAGCTAAACAAATCAAACCCAATGCCTAAATATAGTTTTCTAAGCTTTCTTCCCAAAATTCCAAAAATCGACCCCGGGCCCGCTTGGTCAAAACCCGAGGTTCGAACCAATTTCACATCACCCATTCCCCCACGAGCCCGGATATACAATTTGTTTTCAAATTCGACCCCAAAACGAGGTCTAAATCAAGAAAATCAAAAAGCCCTAACTCTACCCATTTCCCCCAATTTCTACCCTAAATTACATGATTTGAGCCTAAGAATTTGATAAATGATGAAGGAAAATGAAGGAAATAAGTTAAATAATACTTACCCAAGAAGCTTTGGTGAAGAAGAGCTCTAGAAATCGCCTATGGGCTGTGGAGAAGATGAGTTCGTGTGTTTTTGGGTGAAAAATCCCGTCACTGTTCTGTTTTGGGTATTTAAAATCACTGGGCAAAATTGCCCTTCGCGTTCGCGGAAGGAAGGTCGCGTTCGCGAAGGGTAACACTAATTGGCCATCGCGATCACGAGACGGGTATCGCGAACGCGGAGAAGAAAAATGCTGGGGTCCAGGAATTTGGTCTATGCGAACGCGTGGAGCTTCACGCGATCGCGATGAAGGAAGTCTGGCAAGCTACGCGAACGCAGTCCAGTGTACGCGGACGCGAAGAAGAAAAGAGGGCTAAGACCTCAGGGTCCAATAACACTACGCGATCGCATGATAATGGACGCGAACGCGATGGAGGAGAAGTCTAAAGCTTCGCGAACGCGGAAGAGGCATCGCGAACGTGAAGAAGAAATAGCCTGCAACAGCTGAAGCCAAAAACCTGCTACTTTCCTAAGTTCGAAATCACTCCGAAATACCTCCGAAACACTCTCGAGCCCTCGGGGCTCCTAACCACTCACATGCACTAACTCAACAACATCCTACGAACTTAACCATGCGATCAAATCGCCAACATAACATCAAAAACGAGGAATCAAACCTCAAAATCATCACTTTTTCATCAAACTTCATAAACTTTCATTTTTAGATATTTAGGTCCGAAACACGTCAAATGATGTCCGATTTCAACCAAATTTCTCAGAAATCGCTTAAACCACATATAAGACATGTACCGGGCGCCGGAACCAAAACACGGGCCCGATACCAACACGTTCTAATCAATTCCCTTTTTAAATTTCCATATTAATTTCTAAAAAACAATTTCACAGAAAAATTCATTTCTCGGGCTCTAGACCTCGGAATTCGACTCCGGGCATATGCCCGAGTCTCATATTTTTCTACGGACCTTCCGGGACCGTCCAATCACGGGTTCGGGTCCGTTTACCCAAAATATTGATCAAAGTCAACTTTAATCATATTAATATCAAAATTCATCAATTTTTACACAGAATTCATATTTAAGCTTTCCGGCTACGCGCCCGGAATGCGCACACAAATCGAGGCAAGTAAAAATAAGGTTTTCAAGGCCTCGGGGACACAGAATGAGTGAGAAAACAGGTGTTGGGTCATCACACCAGCATTATAGATGCGTAAATACTTTTTATATTTTTAATTTATAAATAATATTTATTTATTCTATAGTCCATAATATAAATTAAAAAGGGAAAATTATAATATTAAAAAGTTTAAAAAAATAAAAATAAAATAAATATTTATATTTAGAAGGTAAAATAGGTATTTGACAATCCAAAATTAGGAAAATCTAGTTGAGTGATATTCTGAGTGCAATAGGCATAGTTCAGTGACTTTGTTGTTACAAACGAAAGTAAAGTGACTTTAGAAGATAATTTGGGATAGTTGAGTGACCATTTGTGTAATGATCATGTCAAATAGTAGCCTTTAATTTTGCTTCGTCATCCTCTGTTAAAAAAGAACAGTGTAAAGTTAAGATTTGGGGGGATTGCATCAATCAATCTATCAAAGGTGTAAAATCGAATTCAGAATTTAAATTTAAGAGGTTCAATTTTTACAATTTTTAGCATTGAAATTATTATATTGTTAAAATTATAGGTTTAAATATACTATTTATTTTGATAAAATTTTACATAAATTTGTACTTCACATCGAAAGTTATAGATTCAATTAAATCTGTAGCCGAAAGGCTACATCCGTCCCTGCATGCAATTGCCTACCTAATCCTTTACGTATAAGATTTGGTTTATACTTGACTTTCTCGGGGATGATATCAATATTCTCGAATTAAATATTGTGCTCAATCAGTTCACCAATAACTCAACAACATATATATTTTTATTATTAGCAAAGTGTTATAGTATAAAGATTATAAAGTAAAGACAAATATAGAGAGAAACTGATATATTATTCGAATTCAAACTGTTGTACATAATGAACTGAAATCTCTTCTATTTATAGAAGAAAGGAAGCTGTTGTGTGAGCTGCTACTGCAAGCTGCTGCATGAGCTGCTACTACAAGCTGCTGTGTAAGCTGCTATTATACCAGATATGGATAATCTTCTACTAGGGCCAATGATTATCCATAACGGTGTACTGAAAGGATAAGCTCATTGTACCCGGTATGGATAATCTTCTACCGGAGGTAAAGTTTATCCATAATCGGGTACCGAAGTGATAAGCTTATTATACCCGATATGGATAATCTTTTACCGGGGGTAATGTTTATCCATAACCGGGTACCGAAGTGATAAGCTTCTTCAGGAAGCTTATTTCCAATAGAGTACTCAATAGATAAACATATTTATGGCGGAGTCCCATATGGATAAGCTTCTTCAGGAAGCTTATTTACAACGGAGTACCAAGTGAACATCCATAATATAATATATTTATAACACAAAGTTGATATTTTAAAAGTTAAAAACAATACATTTTCAGCATCCAAGTAGGACAGACTCAACCCGGTGGAGTTTTTATTTTTATTCTAATTCTATCATTTGTAGAGATTTTGTCAATTACACATAATACAACAGTATTTACTTATTTTTAATTTCCCATCAACTTTTACAGCTTTTTGAGCTGTTATAAAAAATTTTACTTTTGTTGTTCTAAACAATAATTTGATTTATTTCCATGGTAAATCCAACAAAACTAATTTGTCGGTTCGGCGGAAAAATCAGTGCTTCAAAGTCTAATCCGATGTACAATCAAACCTCTCTATTACAATATCCCTATATAATAGTCATTCACTATAAAAACCAAGTTATTCTCGAAACTGATTTTTATGTTATGTTATAATATATGTCATCTATAACAATACTTCATTATAGCAACCAAAAAATATCGAAACAAACGAGGCTGTTATAGAGAAATTTGACTGTATATAAAAAGGTAAATATAGATAAAGTTAACTCAAGATCCGCAACATTGAAATTTTGGATCCACCATTGATCTATTTCCTAAGAAAATTAAATTAGCCCAAGATTTTCATTAGTGTGAACTTATGAAATATGGAACTTAGAGGAGTGGAGTGGGGATGCAAGTTGAAAGTAACAAATCAGAGAGGCATGAGCCAAAAGAGCCATTTTGATTTTGTCTCCACTAATTTAAAATTTTATAATAGTGATTCATTAGGGAATATGTCTTAGACTTGTTATCAATTTCCGAGTACACCTTGGGCACGTGTCCCCTTGACATGTTTATTTTCGAATTGGACACTACTTGAAACATTAAAACCTACTACAATTTCATATAGCATTGAAAAGGAGAGTTGTTTTTTTAATGAACCAATCTTACACTAAATTCTATCCAATGCTAATCGAAAGTAATTAGATTAATAAATTTCAATAGCAACAACAATAACATATCTAGTGTAGTTTCATAGTGTGTACGTAGATTTTATTCATATCTTGTGAAGGTAAAGAGGTTGTTTTCGATAGATTCTTGACTAAAAAAAAAGCATAATCACAACAGTTTAAAAAAGGAAATATGGCTGAGAAGAACCATGTAAAAAAGAAGCAGTAACTACAACGCAAAAATAAGATAATCGAAGCAAAAGAAACAATATGTAGTATTAAAAATATAAGAGTAGGAAAAATAAAAATACATTAGTTGTGATGACCCAAACGGTCATCACTTGTTTTAAATTAAATTCTATGACTCCGAGGCCTTGAAAACCTCATTTAGAGTCCCCTCGATTTGCGTGCGCAGTCCGGGCGCGTAGCCGGAAAGCTTAAATGAGAAACTGTGTGAAAAATGATAAGTTTTGACTATAAAATGGATTAATTTGACCTTGGTCAACGCTTTGGGTAAATGGACCCGGACCCGTGATTTGATGGCCCCGGAGGGTCCGTAGGAAAATATGGGACTTGGGCGTATGCCCGGAATCGAATTCCGAGGTCCCAAGCCCGAGAAATGAATTATTTTGTAAAATTGTTTTCTGAAATTGTTTAAGGAAATTGGAAATGAAATCTGATTAGAAAGCGATGGTATCGGGCCCGTATTATGGTTCCGGCGCCCGGTACAGGTCTTATATATGGTTTAAGTCATTCATGTGAAATTTGGTTGAAAACGGACGTCTTTTGACGTGATTCGGACCTAAATTGGAAAATTTGATGTTTTATGGAGTTTGAAAGAATTTTTGGATTTTGAGGTTTAATTCGATGTTTATGATGTTATTTTCGCCATTTGATCGCACAAGTAAGTCCGCAGGATATTTTTGAGGTTGTGTATATATTTGGTTTGGAGTCCCGAGGGCTCAGGTGAGTTTTGGATAGGCCACGGGGTACTTTTTGAACTTAAAAAAAATGCTGGTGTGTTAAGGCCTGCAGGCTTCGCATTTGCGAAGCCTGGCTCGCATATGCGAGTTCGCAATTGCGAAGGCTGGACCGCAAATGTGAAGCCAGCCCAGGCCACCCTTTTCTCGCAAATGCGAGCTCCCCCTTCGCAAATGCGAAACCTCCGTTGTTCAGCATGTATCGCAAATGCGATCCTTCTTTCGCAAATGCGATGTCGCAATTGCGACAGCTCCTTCGCAAATGCGAAACCAGGGGAATTATGAAGGGTTCGCAAATGCGAACCCTGTTTCGCATTTCCCACATCTGCAGAGGTCGGGGTTCGCAATTGCGAACCCCTGTTCGCATTTCCCATAACTGAGACCTGCAATTTTTACACTTAAACGATTTTGAGCTTCATTTTTCATATTTTCTCAAATCCAAACACACTTAGGCGATTTTCCAAGAACAAGTCTTCTTTCAAATCAATTGTAAGTTAGTTTTTACTCATTTCTTTCAATCATTAACATCTTTTAACATGATTTCAACCTAAAATCAAAGATTTTCTTGGGGAAAATTGGGTGTTTTGGGTAGAACCTAGGTTTTTCAAAAATTGGGGATTTGGACCTCGATTTGAGGTCCGATTTCAAAGGCAAATTATATATTTGAGTTCGTGTGGGAATGGGTAATCGGGTTTTGGTTCGAACCTCGGGTTTTGACCATGTGGCCCGGGAGCAATTTTTGACTTTTTGGGTAAAACTTTGAAAACTATCATTTCATGCATTGGGGTTGATTTATTTAGCCACTTATTGATGTAATTAAGTAACTTGTGACTAGATTCGAGAGGATTGGTGGTGGAATCAAGGGGTAAAGCTATAATTGAGACTTGAGTTGCGTTCAAGGCATCGAGGTAAGTGTTTGGTCTAACCTTAGCTTGAGGGATTAGGAGTTGCGTCCTATTTGCTATTTGTTTCTTGTTGAGTACGATGTATAGGCATGGCGACGAGTATCTATACGTGTCGGTGTCGAGCATGACCGTCAGTCTTATATTGTGATTCCCATGATTTCGTCGTATTATTCATGCCTTGGTGAAACTTTCTATTTGTTGTGTAAGGTTGTGAAAAGAATTGTGACCTATGAACGTTGAGGAGCGTTGGCTCCAGTTGTATAACAAATTGTGAAAGTATAAGTGATCATTGAACCTCTAGACCAGTGGCTCGAGTGAGGAAGTGAATTGTGAAGTAAAAGTGAGAAAGAGGAGAGATCATTATGTGCCCCTTACCGGGCTATTGTTGAGTTGTGATTCCTTGTATTGTCTTCTTAATTGATATTACGGATACTTAGGTTGATGATTCTTTGTGTTAGGTAAGGATAATGGTTACAGCTGAGGTAGTTAGATGTTGGAACAAGTTAGGGCATAGCTGAGGTAGTTAGGTGTTGTAACAAGTTTGGGTATAGCTTAGGTAGTTAGGTGTTGTAACAAGTTTGGGTATGGCTGAGGTAGATAGTGTTGTAAACAAGTTTGGTCATAGCTGTTTCTTTTTCCCTTGCCGGGATAGTGTAGACCTTTTGATTCCTTGTCGAGACTCCGTTATAATTGGTAAATATTATATAATATGGATCGGGTTTGCACGCCGCAACAATATTAATATATGGATCGGATTGCACACCGCAACAATATTATATATATGGATCGTGTTGCACGCCGCAACAATATTATATATGGATCGGGTTGCACTCCGCAATAATATTATATATGGATCGGGTTGCACGCCGCAACAATATGAAATGGGAGCGGGTGGTACGCCTACCACGAGATATAATAAAATGGGAGCGGGTAGTACGCCTACCACGAGATATAATGAAATGGGAGCGGGTGGTACGCCTACCACGAGATATAATGATGGGAGTGGGTGGTACGCCTACCACGAGATGTAATGAAATGGGAGCGGGTGGTACGCCTACCACGAGGTATAATGAAATGGGAGCGGGTGGCACGCCTGCCACGAGAGACATGAAATGGGATCGGGTTGTACGCCTGCAACAAGATGTGAAAAGAAAGTGAAATCTGCCTTTGTTTTCCTTATTCTTGCTAGTAGATGGATTTTGACTCCTTTATAGTTCTCTTGATATTCTGTTTTTACCTGTTATTCCCCGGAGCATGTTTCCCCCTCCCATCCTTACTTGCTTATGCCTGTTTTACTTTCTGCTGTATATTATAGAACTGCACAGGTTTATATTTGGTAGTCTAGTCCTAGCCTCGTCACTACTTCGCCGAGGTTAGGCTAGGCACTTACCAGCACATGGGGTCGGTTGTGCTGATACTACACTCTGTGCTCTTTTGCACAGATGATTAGTTGTTATAAAAATGATATAATTTCTTTGTATGCTTAGTCACCAGTGGCACAACCTACGGGCTAAGCAGCGCCTTAATGGGAGTATTTTTTTCCTCCGCGATAGTGTAATACCAAGACCAGTAAGAGAGAATCGACTTCATCCATTCGGACAAAACCCATGCCCCCCTAACCAGTCGTACTCTGACCAGGCTTCGAAAAACTTCGAGATCATCGAGTTTCTCGGGAATCGAGGGGTCAAGAGCCTAATCAGGTCCCCTCACCATACCTTGTTGATAAGAGGCTAAGTGTTTACCAGTGGTTGCGCTTAACCAGATCCAAAAGGGGAGAGGACACACACCGTTCGGTGAGTGAAAGACGAGGAAGTCCCGGACAGCAGCAGTAGCTCGGGAGCTAGCTTTCAGTCCCCCGAGACTCCGAGGTAGCCTTGCATGCGTCCGCAGGCCCGGCGTCTCCTCTATCTTATATTTCATTCTGTTATCTCATGTTTTCGAGACAAATAGTGTTATATTTTCTTTCAAACGATTGTATTTAGTACTCTTAGACAGTCTGTGAAGTTGTGACACCAATCTTGGGTAGTTTTCTCATGGAATGGTATTAGCAGTATTATTAAACTCGAAATTTAAGTCTTCCGCTTGTTAAATTTTGTAGATTATTAACTGTTGGATTATAACTGTTAACGAATTTAAAAATGGGTAAAGGTAATCTATTCAGAAATTGGCTTGCCTAGCTCACATTACTAGGTGCCATCACGACTCCCGAGGGTGGGAAATTCGGGTCGTGACAAGTTGGTATCAGAACTCTACGTTACATGGGTCTCACAGTTCACAGACAAGCTTAGTAGAGTCTGAGGGATCGGTACGGAGACGTCTGTATTTATCCCCCAGAGGCTACAGAGTTAGGAAAAGTTTCACTTCTATTCTTCCCTGTCGTGCGATTTGTTCTCTCAATGCTAAATTGAAACCTCTACTCTTGTCCTTTCGCGAATGGCGAGGTCATGTACCGCTTCTTCAGCCGAGTAGCAGCACGGACCGGTGATTGGTCAGCTACGTCTTCGGAGGCTTTGTGGAGGTTGGATAAGTTTCACCAAGCTCTTCGCTACTACATTCAACGGTACATCTACTGAGGATCCCCAGTATTATCTAGACAGTTGTCATGAGGTTCTCAGGAACATGGGGATCGTGGAGACCAATGGGATCGATTTTGCTACCTTTCGCTTGTCTGGATCCGCCAAGACCTATCGGAGAGATTATTGGTTGGCTATACCAGTTAGGTCATCAACTTTGACTTGGGAGCAGTTCGCGCAGCTATTTCTGGAGAAGTTTCTCCCCATCACTCAGAGAGGGGTATTAGAGGTGGAGGTAGAGATGCTAGAGGTAGAGGTAAAGGTATTAGAGGTGGAGGTGCAGGTATTGTTCTGGTTTGTGGTAGAGAAGCTTCGGTTTTATTTTGCGCCGCTTCTGGTCATGCCTAGTGATTCTTTGAGTGCCCCTGTTTATGTGTCTACGCCGGTGGGTGATTCTATTATAGTGGATCGCGTCCATTGTTCATGTATAGTGGTTATTGGAGGTCTTGAGACTCGTGTAGATTTGCTTCTTCTGGACATGGTTGACTTCGATATTATATTGGGGATGGACTGGTTATCACCCTATCATGCTATCTTGGATTGTCATGCCAAGACTGTGACCTTAGCTTTACCGGGTATGCCTCGTTTAGAGTGGAGAGGGACTCCTGGTCATTCTACCCGCAGTGTTATATCGTATGTGAAGGCTCGGCGTATGGTCGAGAAGGGGTGTTTGGCCTATTTAGCCTATGTTCGTGATTCTAGTGCTGAGGTTCCTTCTATTGATTCTGTGCCCATTGTTCGTGAGTTTCCTGATGTTTTCCCTTTAAACCTGCCGGGTATGCCACCCGACAGGGATATTGATTTTCTGCATTGATTTAGCTCCGGGCACTCAGCCCATTTCTATCCCGTCGTATCGTATGGCGCCGCCTGAGTTGAAAGAGTTGAAGGAGCAATTGCAAGACTTGCTTGAGAAGGGCTTCATTAGGCCCAGTGTTTCGTCTTGGGGTGCGCCGGTGTTATTTGTCAAGAAGAAGGATGGGTCAATGAGAATGTGTATTGATTACCGGCAATTGAATAAGGTAACGATCAAGAATAACTATCCACTGCCGAGGATTGATGATTTGTTTGACCAGCTTCAGGGTGCCAGGGTATTTTCCAAGATTGACTTGCGATCTGGCTACCATCAGTTGAGGATTAGGGCATCTGATGTCCCTAAGACAGCTTTCCGCACTCGGTACGGGCATTATGAGTTCTTGGTTATGTCATTCGGGTTGACAAATGCCCCAGCAGCTTTCATGGATTTGATGAACCGAGTGTTCAAGCCTTATTTGGACTCATTCGTGATAGTCTTCATTGATGATATATTGATATATTCCCACAGCCAGGAGGAGCACGAGCAGCACCTTAGAGTGGTTCTTCAGACTCTAAGGGATAGTCGGTTATATGCTAAGTTCTCGAAGTGTGAATTTTGGTTGAGTTCAGTTGTATTTTCGGGTCATGTTGTATCAGCAGAGGGTATTCAGGTGGACCCAAAGAAGATTGAGGCAGTCAAGAACTGGCCTAGACCAACATCAGCTACAGAGATTCGGAGTTTCTTGGGGTTGGCAGGCTACTATCGACGGTTCGTGGAGGGGTTTTCATCTATTGCAGCCCCGATGACCAGAATGACCCAGAAGGGTGCCCAGTTCAGATGGTCGGGTTGCACGCCGCAACAATATTATATATGGATCGGGTTGCACGCCGCAACAATATTATATATGGATCGGGTTGCACGCCGCAATAATATTATATATGGATCGAGTTGCACGTCGCAACAATATGAAATGGGAGCGGGTGGTACGCCTACCATGAGATATAATGAAATGGGAGCGGGTGATACGCCTACCACGAGATATAATAAAATGGGAGCGGGTGGTACGCCTACCACGAGATATTATAAAATGGGAGCGGGTGGTATGTCTACCACGAGAAGTAATGAAATGGGAGCGGGTGGTACGCCTACCACGAGGTATAATAAAATGGGAGCGGGTGGCACGTCTGCCACGAGAGACATGAAATGGGATCGGGTTGCACGCCTGCAACAAGATGTGAAAAGAAAGTGAAATCTGCCTTTGTTTTCCTTCTTCTTGCTAGTAGATGGATTTTGACTCCTTTATAGTTCTCTTGATATTCTGCTTTTACCAGTTATTCCCCGGAGCATGTTTCCCCCTCCCATCCTTACTTGTTTATACCTGTTTTACTTTCTGCTGTATATTATATAACTGCACAGGTTTATTTGGTAGTCTGGTCCTAGCCTCGTCACTACTTCGCCGAGGTTAGGCTAGGCATTTACCAGCACATGGGGTCGGTTGTGCTGATACTACACTCTGTGCTCTTTTGCACAGATCCAGGTACCGGACAACAGTAGTAGCTCGGGAGCCAGCCTTCAGTCCACCGAGACTCCGAGGTAGCCTTGCACGCGTCCGGTGGCCCGGCGTCTCCTCTATCTTATATTTCATTCTGTTATCTCATGTTTTCAAGACAAACATTGTTATATTTTCTTTCAAAAGATTGTATTTAGTACTCTTAGACAGTCTGTGAAGTTGTGACATCAATCTTGGTAGTTTTGTCATGGAATGGTATTAGCAGTATTATTAAACTTGAAATTTAAGTCTTCCGCTTGTTAAATTTTGTAGATTATTAACTGTTGGATTATAACTGTTAATGAATTTAAAAATGGGTAAAGGTAATCTGTTCAGAAATTGGCTTGCCTAGCTCACATTAGTAGGCGCCATCACGACTCCCGAGGGTTAAAATCCGGGTCGTGACATTAGTAGTATTTAGTACTACTAGAAAGGCAATACAAATATGAAAAAGAATTAGACTCGATTACTTACTATCCAACTGCCCTAATGTTCGATATTTATACCCTACCCTACTAGATTAATAAATTGGAAAAGAAAAAAGCCTATTTTGCCGCGCCCCATTTAATTTCAAATTCTAGCTCTGAAGAGACAGAGTTGTACCATCAGGGATTACATAGGCCACAGTACTCATTGACTTTTCAACTTTACTTTTTATCTTGTATATGTTGTAAGCACATATTAATCGGTTAAGAAATGAAAAATGAGTGTAATAATCACGGGAAAGTGACTTCAAATGTGTTTGTAATATTATTTGATACATCGATTAAAAATTACCATATATTAAATGTATACTGTACTACTATTATTTCTAATTCGAAAAAGGGTCAAATATACTCCTGTACTATTAGAAAATATTTAAATTTACCATCCGTTATACTTTGAGTCCAAATATGCCGATGTCGTTATACTATTGGTTCAAATATACCATTTTTCCGTTAAGTTTGTCCAAAGTGGACATCCAATCCTACGTGCCACTGACATTTGATGAGGTGGATGCAACATGGCTTGCCACCTCAGAGGCTCTAACCCATTTTACCCTCCCTTCTATTTTTCTTCCATCACTAAAATTTTGTTCCCTTCCACCACCATTGTCACTATTACCGCTACCATGAAAAATATTGTATTTCAAAGTTTACTCTTTTATATATATATGGATTAGGGGCGCTGAAGTGGCATGCCATGTGGCATCCACCTCATCAAATATCAGAGTCACGTAGGATTCCACCTTGGATAAATTTAACAGAAGAGGGGTATATTGGTATAACGACAGGGATATATTTGGACTCAAAATATAACGAAAGGTATATTTAAACCTTTTCTGGTAGTACAGAGATATATTTGGTCATTTTCCGTTTCTAGTTTTTTTATCAAATTTATGTAAAAGGAAAGAGGTTATTACTTTTGTACCCATAAAAAAGCTACTTTAAATATTCCTAAAAAAAATGTTTTCTTAATTATAAGCTTCATGATTTCAAACGACTTGTTAACATCAATTCGAATAACTTACTGATCATGATTTATCAATTGAGATTATCAAATACACTGTGTTTGTACTTTTTAGTTTGTTTTTTACTGATACAAGGATCAACGTAATATATATATATATATATATATATATATATATATATATATATATTTAGTTTTTAGCGTACAATGTTGGATTCTTCTTCTTGGATTTAACTATTTAAGTGCTTAATGTTACGTTTTTGTAACTATTGAATTGATTTAGTTTGGTCAGATTGACAAATTGCAATCTATAGTGACACTCAATCAAGGATGTAGTTGATTGCGTGTACACCACTATAAAGAGTAACTCGGTATACAAGATATTTCGTGTTTATGCAGAGTTCGGGAAAAGGTCACACTCTAACGAGTGCAATGTAGATGACCTACCATCAGGGGCGGATTTAGGGAAGCGGAAGGGGTTCACCCGAACCCTCTTGGTCGAAAAATTACACTATATGTACAAGGCAAAATCTGTCTTTTATCTGTATATATTATGTTATGAATCCCCTTGATATAGTCTTAAAGCATAGCTTAGTGCTACAATCTTTTTTCTTTTTTGAACCCCTTCACGAAAATCTTGTCTCCGCCACTGCGGCTACCATAGTACAATCATTAGTGGTTGTTTTTACCGTTCGAACCCGTGATATATAAGTCACGCGAAGATAACTTTACAGTATAATCTTTTTAAATTTTTTCTTTTTCGAACCCCTTAACGAAAATTCTACTCCGCCAAGTAGAGATCAGGTTGAAGAGTGAAAGGGACGAAGTGGTATGAAGTTGCTTGAACCTAGCGCTCGGGAGGTTGTGCTCGACCGAAAGGGTAAGGGCAAGAATACTTGGATGGACGTAGTTCAGGATCGATGTAATTGAGACAACTAAGTAGAGGATGGGAAGATGTGAGACCGGCCAAATGTGGCTCTATATAGGTCTTACGCTTTTACAACTCGTACTATTTTATTATAAACTTTGTGAAATCGTTCTTTACTCGCTACAAGTATTTCGCTCTAGCTCTCTAGTTCTCTTAGCTATCGTTACATTTTTTGACTCGTGGAAAGTGGAAAGGCAGAAGCGTCGGCTAGTCAGTCACGGACTACTTGACTTCCTTATGATGATTCAATGTTAATGACCTCATTCAATCTTTTTTTTGAGCCTTCGCTATCGTGGGCTAGATGGATAGCTAGTAGTTATGAGCAGCAGTCCCCTGACTATAGATAGGAAAAGATGTAGAGGTGCGTGCCACACTCACGAGGGACTGAGAAGTTGACGAAGTAGCGAGTTAAATGAGAGGCTAGTGTCCGAGTTTATTTATAGCATGAAACAACTCGCAGTATGGGTCTAGCTTATTGATACGTTCAAGAAAACTCTACTTGAATCCATTTAATTTTTTTTTACCGACAAACCTGTGCTCGAAAATAAAAATATTTTGAGCACGGGTTTTTATGGTCCAAGTGTATCTTGTCTTTACTACGAATTATTTTCCTTGGTTAACAATAATTGTAGTTTTTCCAATATTTGCGGGTTCCTTAATTTTCTTTCTTCCCCATAAAGGAAATAGGGTAATTATGCGACTACCGCAACACAATCATTAGTAGCTGTTTTTATCGTTCGAAGACAACTTTATTATTGCTCAAGTCTCTTGTCAGTATACACCACTATCTCAACATGAAAAATTGAAGTTGGGATATGTCAGTCATTGATGTATATATGTGTCGTTACGTGGTGGATTACTCATTTCATTTCATTTCATGTCTCTTCTTCCCATTGTGTTTTCACTTTTGTATGCTTATATTCAGAAGAAACTTGATCAAATTGCAGAAAGATACGTGCATTGATTTGAAAGGACTCACAAAATTCCAACTCAAGAAATGTTTAAGATTGTGAAGTTCAATCTATAATTCATAGGCAAGGAGAAAAAGGTACTCCTATTGAGTGAAAAGAGAGAAAAATAGAAAAATTCATACACGCACACTCGATATTCGTATTAAATTAAATAATTTAATCGTAAAAGTTACAAATGTTTATTCCTGATTGATTTTTGGTATGCATGTTTACATAGGCTGAGTTTTGATTTTGTAATGAGATAGCAAAGCTATGGCCTTACACCGGTGATTAATATAAAATAATTAATTACCAAAAAGGAAAGTTACAAATGTACAGCCAAAATATGTAGATTATTTAATTATGAGTGAGTGATAAAAGTTTTATATATATATATATATATATATATATATATATATATATATATATATATATATGTATGTATGTATGTATGTATGTATGCAAAACACATGCATATCTTAATGACATTCATTTTCGTAGTACAAATAAATATTCTTAGAAATAGCTCTACTTATTGTTGGGTTTTTAAGCATTAAATAAGGCTTAAAAGAGGGTGAATGGAAAATGGAGGGAAAATGAAATATTTGAATTTCATTTGAGATTCCCTCCTTGGCAAACGGACACTATCCCATATTGGAAGAGGAAGAGGTTTTTGATGGGTATATAAGCAATTGCTCTTCTTCTAGCTCTTACAGAATTGAGAAGAAGGCAAACCTCACGCCTTCGTCATCGCTCGCTCGGCTTCGGTTCAAAACTTGACATAGTCTTAAAGCATAGCTTACTGGTTGTATCATTAGCACTTTTATTAAATCCAAGGGAATAGTAAACGTTTTTCCATTATCTGTTTTCCGTTTTTCGGTAGTGTAACTGAAAATTAACCTCCCTCTTGAATTTCCGATTTATTGTTGCGTAAATAGCCATTTATGTTATGGCATTTATGCTATAATTTTCACTTTTGTTTAAACTAAGATTAAACAAAATGATTCGCAAATAAAAGTGCTAATAATACAACCAGTCCATAAATTGTTAAAGCTTCCATAAAAACTAGACTAAGCAATAGCGTACCTCGTATTTTTTCCTCTGCCGTAAGCTGTCTCGCGATACCCTATACAACTTGACCCGCAACAGGCATTTTCACTGCATAAGAAAAAAACTGGAATTAGATCTTGGAAATGTTAGGATCGAAAAAATAAGGTGTCATTCGGAAGCTAGTAAAGCAACACTTGAACGCCGATAAATCATACAACAAAGAGAAATATACTAAAAGAGACACAAACATATAACGTGGTTCGGTCAACTGACCTACGTCCACGGCGGAGATGAGCAATCCACTATAATAAAAGAGAGTACAAAATATCGAGAGAACAACCTCATGAAAAGGCAAACACAGGTGACACACAAACACTTGTCCCCTAAAGTTCTCCCCTTAAACACAACTCTCAAACCCCATATGGCTACATTGTGGATGCTGCTGAATGAGAAGGAAGGATTCTTTTTTATAGAAGTCCAAACCTTTTCCTACAAGAAAAAAGACTAGCCAAATATGAGAGATTTATAGTTTCCTTCTAAAAGAAGGAAAACTCAATTATGGTAAATATGGTGTCCTTCAAGAAATAGAAAAACCAAATATGGTGAGAATATTAGGACAAATAGATGCTCATCATAAGCTTTTTTTGCTGGACCTGGAAACTCATCGTTGGATCCGCCGTTGTATATATATCCGCCTTTTAGAAAGCTAGTCTTTACAACATCCATGCTCCTTTCCTACAAATACAACACATACAATAGCAATAACAACCTAGGAAGTGTGATCCCGTACTATTTGTACATCATGCTCTTTTATAATTTTAAAATTAATTGATAAAATGACCTTTTCAGATCTCCTATGTGTAAAAGACAGATCTCTTACGTGTAAAAGTAAATCTTCCATATGTAAAAAAGAGGTAGGGTCATAAAACTAAAAATAAGTTTGTAAAGAGCCACAAAACCGATTGACCCTCACGTACTATTCCACAATTGGGGTTTGAGGAGAGTGTGATGTGCACAAACCTTACCCCTACTTTATGTGAGTTACAAAAACTGTTTCTGATAGACACTCGGTTCGTACAAATACTCACATGCGCATTATTTTTTTTGGAATACAAACAAGTACTCTCTTTTAAGCAATGGCATAAGCGCACGCTCGAGGGGTCTCACACACACACACACGAAGAATCCAAGATTAATTTGTAGCACAGCTAGAGCCATGCCACATTACATGCACTATATATAGCACGTTTGCTGTTTGTTTATTATAGCAATGAACGCAGGCTCGTAGCACGCCCAAGTCCAAGTGAATCATTGTTATCACAGCAACAAAAGGAACTAATTGTTTTTAAGTTATGTCCCTTTCCAAATCTTAATTCTCAATTTTGGTTTTTAATCATTTGGTTTATTCCCATTATCACTTACTCAACATTTTCTTTCCCTTCCATAAGTTTTATTGGTTGATAAAATGTTAGGGATTAGCATACATTTTACTAATATATATGGGTTCAAAATCAAGTACTTATATATATTTAGTAGTATTCTTAATACATATACTGAGTATGGTCAAGGGGACTAAGGTTCGATTTTTTTCGAAAGGCTATTTTTACATTAATTTGCATGCGGCCCCATTGGCTTTGAGTCAAGACTAGAGCCAAGCAGAGCAAGACAAAATTTTAATTTTATGAGTTTTGAATTTCGGAATATTGAGTTAAAGTGGTAATGATTAAATATGATATTTATGGATATTTAATGAATTTCTTACGAAAAATATACTATTTGAACAAAAGATATTGTACATTCCAAATTCAAATTTCAATCTCAATCCGAATCCGAATCCGAATCCGACGCCGAAGCCGAAGCCAAGCCGAGCCAAGCGAGCGACGACGAAACCCGTATCTTTGCTTCTACCTCCGCTTCTGGAGCTAATTAACTATATCTAAAATAGTGTATAATTTTCTAAGTTGAAATTAATTGTCGGTATGGTGAATATAGCTCAGTACTCTCTACTGTGATTTTAAAATTATGAATTTTAAAGATTGCATATTTCAATTGAGGCTATAAAATAAGTTGGCTATACCACTGTTGATGTGGTGGATCGATGTACGTATAATTAATAATACTTTATATGCAATAGTTTGAAATTCTGAATATATTATTTATGTTAGTGGTTCTCATGAATTTTGAAGAATATTTAAATTTTACCGAGGTATTGTGTTGAAAATTATTAGAAAAGGGACATTGACATTAATAATTATACCTTGATTGTGATGATGATTAAGAACACTGACTTGCACTTTAATTGTCACTAAAATACATCTGCCGCACAAAATATGCACATTTAGTCAGCTCCACTCACACTTCCTGTCTGTCCCTTTCTTCTCCCCTTGTCGACAAATTGACACAGAAAATGAACAGTAATTGTTCATAGAACAAATCACCCTTGTGTAAAGATATGAAAAGGAATATTTACACAAATAGCCAATTATATTCATTGCTCACTTTTTCTAGCTATATACATAAGGTTATACATTGATTATATATAATTATACACATATAATGCATATATTATACTATTTTTAATTTAAGTGGTTGGGTGAGTGGCTATTTGAGTTAATTCCTCTATGAAAATCGTAAAAATTGCACCCTATTTGGTCGCCCCCATTTAACCTATACCCACTTTTAAAAAAAGTTTTAACTTGTATTCACTGTTTAAACAACTTCAGGCCTCTTTCTGCTCCTCCTTCTCATCCTTCGTTTTCTGAATGCTGAAACTTGAGATATTGTTATGCGTTCTAGCCTGATGATTCATATATATCTGCTTGTCCCATTATGTTCAGTTTGGTCTTATTCACAATAATTTAACCTCTTAGATATTTTAGCTTTACAGGCACATTGATTTTTGGTTCTAATTTATCTGTAGTAACTTGCTTTCATATCAAAAATATTTCTCATTCTTTAATCTTTGAAATGAACAACATCAATCGCTGCTAATCATGATTTATTAAATTCATTGTTGTTTAGAACTTCAGCTCTAAGAATGTTGAAGTTCAGCAAATACAAAACAAACTTCAGCCCTAGAATGCTGAAGTTCATCACAAACAGAACAAAGTTTCAGCTAAAACATGCTGAGTTCAGCAAATACAGAACAAAGCTTCAGCTAAAACATGCTGAAGTTTAGCAAATACAGAACAAAGCTTCAGCTACTCGAATGCTGAAGTTCAGCAATTACAAACAAAAACTTCAGCCAAAACATGTTGTAATTTTATTGAACTGAAGTTTGCCATTTGCACTATGAACTGAAGTTTGTGTGATTGCCTTTGCAAGTCAGGCCAAGCTTCATGCAAAAATATCTGAAGTTTTGCTACACTTCAGGCAAAACATTCTGAAGTTCAAACTTCAGACATAAATTTTTGCTACTTCAGGCCCGTATGTCTGAAGTTACGCGAAAAGTGGGTACGCTTGCAATTTTTTTGCAAAGCGGGTATCAGTTAAAAGGTGACCTAAAAAGCGGGTATAGATGCAAATGCCCCAAAATCCTATTAAAGTCTTAAATCTTGATTGTTGGGTTGTTTGGATATGCATTGGTGTTGTGGGCTAAACAAATCAAACTAATGGGCCTTAAATCAATTAAGCAACATCATGGGCTAACCCGAAGTCCAAAAGCCCACAAATACCCCCTATCCAAAAAAACAGCAACCTTAATCTCTGTTTAAAAAAAACCACAAACTACAGTAACAAGAATCTCTGTATTCTCCACCATGAATCTTCTCAAACTTGATCACCAACACAACAACTATTACCATATCAAATTCTCTTCAATTTCAGGAAATTCATCGACCCATTCATCTTTCTCAGCTCCCCACTTTCTCTTTTTCACTACCCACAAACCAAAATTCTTGCCTTTAACACTTCGTTATAACAATTTTAAGCTAAAAAATGTAAGAGCTTCAGCTATAAAAATCCAATCTTTGAGTGATAAAGAAGAGGAAAATTTAAAAGATTCAGAAGAGTATGAGTACTTAGCAGCAGATGGGGTTGTTTATAAAAAGACTTTGAGATTAGTAGAGGGTGCTATGTTTGCTGCTGTTTCTGGATTGGCTTATCTCTTGAGCAATTCTCTTGCTATTGAGGTACATATATGATTCTTGAAATGTAGAAATTTTTGATGGGTTTTTAGAGGAAATGCTTTTTGTTTATGTGCTGATTGAGTTATGAATTTAATTTAATTGTTTTTGAATTAGGGATGATATATTGATTGCAAAATTGTCATTTAAGTTCCTAAACAAATTTTTTTAGGAGTTTATTGGTTAATGTGATTTAGAAAGTAGTACTCCCTCTGTCCCAGTTTAGGCGTAAGGTATTTGATTGGACACGTTAAGACTTTTGAAATTTGTGGTTTAAATTAAATCACATAAATTTGCGGAGTTAGAAATCATCTCATTATGGGTAAGAAGGAAAATCTAAAGTTGAATTATTATTAAATATAGAAAGGTTTCATTCATTTTGGAACGGACTAAAAAGGAAAGAGTGTCACATAAATTTGGACGGACGGAGGGAGTAGTACTTTAGTTTAGGAATTATAGTATTGAATTTGTTTAACTCTGCTATTGTGCAATAAGTTAGGGAAGTTCTTTATGTTGTAAAATGTTGGAAATGTTGCTGAAGACCAAAAATGATTTAGGCTTGAGAATGATAAATAATGCTTCCTTAGATATGATATTTGCTCACTATCCTTCGCGATAATGGAATGCGATTAAATGCAATTAGCTTTAGTGGGTATGACAGTTTTTTTTATTTCTGCACTAAGCAAATAGTGAAAATAATTCTGATTAGGAAAGTAAGGATAGTTTTGGGTTTTTAAGTGCAAAATTTTGAAGAAGAAAGTAATGTTTTGAAGTAGAACAGAAAATATTAGATAATAGATATAAGACAAGAAGGTAGATTTTGACCTTTTTCTGCAAAATAAATATAATTTATAGAGAAGAAAAGACCAGTGACTAGTTTATGATTTTGTTTGATGTTTACTGTAAGACTGCATTAACTAAGAGTAGCTATATCATATTTCGCATAGATTCTGTGAGCTGGTCTTGTATTATCTGTCACTTTTTGCTGGTAGTTTTGATCTCCTAAAGGAGTTTGGCTTTCCATGTAACACAGAATTACTTCGGCTGTTTCTTCGCGTTGCCAATTGTTATATCCTCGATGAGATGGGGTGTTGCAGCGGGCAGGAAAACCATGGTTTGTCTCCTCTGCATACCTCATAGGTTGAACGTTTACTTGTTCCTAATCGCTTGTTCATCTGCTTTCTCTAACGATCATTTGTCCCATCTGATTAGGTTGCAACTGTTGTGCTCTTATTTGTCTTGTCTGGTCCAGTGAAAGCATTAAATTATATGGTGAGTTATACATCTTATAAACCATAAAATTTGTACATATAGGTTTGCGAAATATCAAATTTTCATTATTGCTTTCTTATGATACTTGTCATCCTTGCTTACTGTTCTTCTTCAATACTTTATGTTTCGCAAAAGTACTATTCATGTTTAGGTGATTTGTTACTAACATAGCTACACCTTTTTCTCGTTCTGATTCAGTTAATGCATGGTTTACTTGGCTTCACAATGGGTTCCTTATGGAGGTAGGTAGTGATTTCATTATGTGTGTCAATACGTGAATTCTTATTCGTCAAGTCATTGTAATGGGAATCCATTTTTGAACAGGAAGTCTTCCAAGAGTTATATACCTTAGTTTCCGACCCTCATTGGAGACACGTCCCTCTCCCACCCCCGCCCCCACCCCGACAAAAAGAAAACAGAATAAGTAACAAATAAAGGAGCAAGCATTGCTCTGCAGTCTTCCCCAGTATGTATCGCCTGATCCCGTTCTTTGTTCTGGCCCCGCCTTCTTTCGAAACCTCCAAAGAGAAATGGAAGTAGAAAATTGAGAATGCGCTAAGAGGACGCTTGCTCTATTTCACATATTAAAGTACCAAATAGGAGTTGTAAGTCAATTGATTTGTCATATGCACAAGTGAATATAATAGTGTACTTACCAGTGGCGGAGCAAGGAATTCAAATAAGGGGATAAAAGGAATTTCTTATGCCAAGAAGATTCAACAACTTATGTACAAGCAAAAAAAACACATTTTTACCCTATTTAAATAGTATAATTTTCCGACGAACGGGATTCTATTGAAACCCCTTGCACCCCTCTGCCTCCGCCCCTGGTACTGACTACTAGTTCAGACTTTTTGGGGGTTTTACTATAACCAAAGTTATGCACTGGAACACATTCTGCATCCTTCACATTAAATGTCGCTGCTGTTTGATGTTGTTCTATTTCTTATTTTGTCAGGTTGAGAACAAATTGGGGTGCCTCAATCTTCTTGTGCTCTATTGTATGTTCTCTCCCTTCCACTGTTTTTCTTTTTTGAGGGTGTTCTGTATTAATCACGGTGTGATTCCGACAAGAGATGATCAATTTGATTTGCAGGCTCGGGCTATAGGTGCTCTTGGATATGTTATATTATCCTCATTTTTAATAGGAGAAAACATCCTTGCTCTGGTAATTTATAACTTCATTTTCTCTTCTTTACGTCTGTTACAATTGTCTCTTTGCTAATGAAATGTATCGCTCGTGTGTTCCTTCTTTGCTTGTAGATCACCGTAAATATTCATGCTTCTCTCTCGTACATTCTCACATCCTTAGGCAGCCAGATAGTTCCATCTATGAATTTTATCTACACCTTATTCGGGACTCTGGTACGTGCTATAACTTCTTCCTATCTATTCAATAATTTGACAAGTAAAAAGCTAAAATTTTCTTCCTTTTACTCTTTTTTGCTTCCTACACCTGCAGCTTTTGATAAATTGTACGTTCTTCGTGTTCTTGCTGCATCTTCTCTATGCCATTTTTCTAACCAAATTTGGGATGAAATCTACATTGAACCTGCCAAGGTGGTTAGCTGCAGCAATTTAAACAGGTAAAAAAGAGAAGTCATTCTAGATGGGACTTTGCTCTAATACTACACCACAGTGATGGTTAATACAAGATTATTTTGATCATTATTGATACAAGATTGTCGGAATGGATTATCAACCAAGTTCATTTTTTGTTCAAAGCAATACAAAGTCATTAATTGCTCAGTTGCAAATGTATTTATAAGACATCTTGGCCAGTATATAAGGTGTTCCAAACTTGAGTCTGAATCTTGAAAACATCCATTGGCTCTTTGGGTTCATTGCTTAGTACTTCTAACTTTATTGCTTCACGCTTTTAATTGGGGGGAAAATTAAAAATAGCCAGATTTACAACGGGTAATTGAAAAATAGCCACAATTTTAAAGTAATTGAAATTTAGCCACTTTCTCGTGTAAAGATAAAATCTGAATATAAGCACCCTTATAAATACGGAAATATTCCAGCATAATATGCTGGAGTTCGAATTTTTTATACATGAGCTTACAACATAATGTCTTATAATTTCATAATGTGCTGGAATTCCAACATAATATGCGGGTAGTTTATGCGTACGAGTGACATAATTTTGCATATTATACTGGAACTATCCGTGTGCTGGAGTTCCAACTTAATATGCTGAAAGTTTATACGCAGGAGCTCTATAATCTCGCATATTATGCTGGAATTTTTCGTGTTTCAGCAAAACAGTGGCTATTTTTTAATAACTCTACACACGTTGACTATTATTCAATTACCGGTCCGAAAACTACTAACCCGTGCTATTTTCACGCTTCATTGCTTCCTACCCTCATCCAAAGGGAGTCAGTTGACAGCCTTCCTCAAATAATTAGACAGCATGATAGGCCAATTCTATTTTAAATTAGGAAAATTTTATACTCCTAATACAAACTAAAATCTGTTCAAATCTTCTAGTTTCTCCTTTTGACATCCAAAAATAAGGGAGGGAAAATAACCAGCAAACTTCAAAACTCAGCATTGAGTGAATTGGATTATCCAAATATCATGTCAAATCAAACCAATGCCACTCAATTTGGAATTGAAAGGACATCTATTTTGAAACATGACCATTGGAAGGGTCGACAAATCAAAAACAACTAAACAATTTTAGTCACCTAAAGTCAAAAGGGTAACTCAAAGGATATTCATTTTAATTACTTCACTAAACTTGAATTTGAAGGTGGATTCAAACAATAACGCCCTCAACCTGTGAAAAAGTAGTGCAATGAGAACCCCGAAATATCCTTCCGAGCTGGTTTCCAGGGAGCGGCTAGATACGGAAAGTAAAACTTCAATCCCAGGTCGAAAGCTAGAAACAAAAGTACCAGGAAGATCATAACTGTATCATACACTAATCAGTGGAAAATATAACCTTAAGCTTATCAAAGAAAGAGAAAAAGGTTAAACGTGTACCCAAAATTAGATCATAAACAAGGATCAAGCTTCTTTCCTTGTTATCCTGTCATTCAAAAGTGAAAAGCATTAGGAATCAATGCTTCACAAAATATGAAACTAGTCGAAACATATTGTTCGATACTTCGATGACATGAAAAGGTTTATATGCTCGATAAGGTTGAGATATGAGAATCTTCATATTTACTTGACCCCAGCAATGTCAATAGGGAAAAGGTTGGTTATGGTTTATCATGTGAGCCAGAAATGGAAGATATTTGTGCTGAAATCAAATCAGATATAGTTGAGCACAATGAGGTAAAATAAGAGTCGAGCACAATATATCTTACCTGAAACAGTATATCCCGAGGGCTGATGTTATTTCATGAATAACAGACGTGGCAAAATGCAGATAGAGTGACACTGAATAAGAGGAAAAACAATAAGAACAATCAGCCAATAATACGTAGGAGTTAAAAAACGACAAGAAAAAACAATGAGATTGGAAATCTCTAGGTCAAAAATAGAATATGGAGCAGACCAGATATTTTACACAGCACCAGTCACTTGTCACACAGTTAAAGTAGGTGTCAGAAAAGTATGTTCGCAGTTCAGCTAAGTTAAATTAAATTTTGTCAAATATAACTCACACGAAAACAGCATATCATATCCGCCTAAATCAAAATAGCAAATGTAATACCTGAATATGCAGTGTAAGCAAGAAGAACCCAGAACTCATCAACCATAGGAACTCTGCAAAGAAGAGATTCTCATGAGCGTAAAGGAATACAAGAATTCTGAAAAGAGAATATTAGTGATATGTAAAAGACATACTATTACAAAGTTGGTATGACTTAAATTCCTTCAAGAAACAAGACTAGTTTCCACTTACCCATCGTTAAGTCTGGCGGTGAGCGCATTTGCAACGGCAAAAGGCAGACAAAGCAGAGACTGCAAACATAAAGCTCCACTTCATAAACATCGAAACCACAATGCTGTAAGCATTATCTATTTATTTCTCTCTTTTCTTTAAATAAATTGTTTTTCTACCATACTATCTAGTGTATCCAATTCGAAGGAGAGATTATACCGAAACAACGCAGACGTTCTGTCGAAGACTCACTTTGAGGATGCACTTGTCCAATTAATACACTTAATTTTTCAATTTAAGAAATAAAAATTGGTTTTTTTGTCGCATAAAGATAATATTTCTCTATGATAAAGTAAGAATAGGAGTTACTAATCCAGGATATAGATGTCACACTCCTACGCTGATGTAGTTAAGTCATGGAATGATATTAACTTAAAGAAAAGATGGATTACTTTTAACCAGAAAGAATTTTAGACACTTGGCCTATCAAAAGATCTTATGAAATTAATTTAGCATATGTTATGGTTTTGCATTATCATCAGAAAATGCGTACCATGCACATATTTGTTTTCAGACCCTTGGGTTCATCACACAAGTGAGCCAAAATCATCCTTCCCTGCGGAAAAAAACCTTACTCAGAAACAACTTAAGATGAACTTCAAATAGATTTTTGAATTTTGAGATGGCATCGATTCAAGTAGAGCATGAGATGAGATGCATGAATTCCCTAAAGATCTGCATCTACTCATTTGTACAAGTATCTTCAGGAAACAGCTCATACTCAATAATTGAGATGGAGATAAATTACCACAAGAAATCCGAATGCAAGCCCAGTCCCCACGACCATAAGATGAGGATAGTTCTTCATTAAGTCGGATGGAGATAAATAGTCCCTGCATAACAGCCAATATTAATTACCACGATTTGGTCCAAAAATAATTAGTATTCTGAAAGTGAGAGATACCATAGAAGCACTCCTCCCAGTAGCACAACAAATGGGTAAAGCTGTCAAACATTAGAAATGAAATTTGTCAGAAACAGATTATAACCACCAAAACATATTATATTATCTAAGAAACGTACTTACCATGGCCAGTGCCCGTGGCATACTTCCTTTTGTTGCCTGAACAACCTTATGAACATTGTTAACACTGCCAAAAAATTGACGTTAATACTCTTCAACTGGCCCTATATGTTACAGCAGACAAAAGTACGACGATGCGGAATAAAGTTAACTATCCAAAGAGATGCAATACTATAATGCTAATGATGGACATTGCCAAGATCTGTAATGCAAATGATGGATGTTGCCAATGCTAATAAGCCATTTGAAATGTTCTGATAAATAAAGCACATGTCTATTTCTAGCCCATAGGCAAGAGATCAGAAAGAATTATGGAAGAAAAAGGAAGAGAACCCATTGAAGTATGAAAAAATTACTCACTTGCAATAGACCGTTGGAATAACAGCAAAAGCTACCATCAGCAACAACACGGCTTTATTGGTTGGAATTTCTGAAGTCAAAGGTTAATAGGAATAAGAACAATAAGAAACACTAAAATAAACTTCGGAACAGACAGGAAACACAGTCAGTATCCAGAAATGATACATATGGATATGCTCATCGAAGCAATAGAGGCACAGAGTTCATAAAGCATAAAAACTAGAATATGAATTCACTTGGAAATCCCATTAGAGAAATAATAATAAGAAAAGAAAAGAAAGAAACAGACACAATATGTATTAGAGTATCTGTTCCAAAATGATCTCCCACTTTTAATAAACCATCTTTTCTTAGCATTACTCCCATCTCGTGCTGGGTGGACTCTGGCATAAGTACTATTTTTCTTAGATGTATTTAACAAATAAATCTCTTCTGTTGAGCTGAGGGTCTCCCGGAAACAGCCTCTCTACCCTTCCAGGGTAGGGCTAAGGTCTGCGTACATCCTACCCTCCCCAGACCCCACTAGTGGGATTTTACTGGGTATGTTGTTGTTGTTGTTGTATTTAACAAATAAAACTTCCTAATTCTTTAAAGAATAAAATAAAACAGAACTTTAGGCAAGTGACCCATCTTAACCAGCTGTGGGTGACGAGAAGTTTTAACTTCAAGCCTTCGTAGGTTCTGAAGTCAAGAATGTGTCTTGATCATGAGCTGGTAAGCAACGACTAATTCAGAAGTAATGCAATTCCATAAACAGAAGCAAAAAGTTCTACCATTTGTAGCAGAATTCAAGTTCAAAACTGACAAGCTTTGATATATAAAATCAGAGAAAGTGTTCATTAGAAAAATCATAGAACTGCTTTAAGGAAATCTCTACAGAAAGTTAAAAAGCAAAAAGGGTAAAAGAAAACCGAACTAAAAGGAGAGCATAAGATAAACTATATAAATACATGAATATCATGTCAGATAAAGTACCTCCGATCAATACTCGGCACTTCATAATACACAGAGGGAGACAGAGAGGGTTGGGGAGAAACTTAAGAACTGAAAAACAAAGGACAATTTATGAAAGCCTCACCGTTCAGAAAAGGAACCCAACTCACAAGTGGCATAGACTTCCCAAACTGTTGGGCCCACCACTCAGCTCCTGAAAATATGAAGTGTCAAGCTGGTAATAGAGAAAAGCTGATAGAAACTTGCAAAAACAACAGACTGGGGTAGCTGGGGCCTGGGAGTGAGGAAGGACATCAAAGGGGATTTCCTATTGAGCAGTTTCACATTAAAAAAACCAAGCTTACCCACTAGAGCTGTAAAGAAATGGCTGAGATATATCAACATAAGACCCTCTGTCGGTCCATTTACTACCGGAAGAATTAGAGTGTTGGTGAAATAGCTGCAAAAGGAAGCAACATCCAAAAACTAGATTAAGAGATCAAAGATACTAACAAATCTCTGGAAAACTAGGATGAAACATTGATCAAGATATTTCCCTGATAACAAGGAAATCCCTTGTTTTCAGCTTCAAAACTCGGGAGCAAATGGGCCCGCCCCTCTACTCTTATCCACTTAACTAGACTTGGTTAACCAACTAGGATTCGAACTTGTGATGTGCGCCTACCACATATCCGTGTTGTATTACCTTTGCCATTGCCCCAAAATCCCAGGGCATGTCTCTCTTATATAGGTTAAATTATCTTCTGTTAAGTTCATACTATTCAAATAGCTATTGCAACTAGTACACAACATTTGATTTACATCCCGTCTTACTAATCCACCCTTCTAATATTCTAAGCCAATATCCAAAAACTAAACATACTGAGGAGTTACATCGAAACACCTACCTTTCCCAAGTAGCGCAGTAGAAAGGAACAGCTGATATAACCCAGAACCAGAAAGTATCTCGTCCACACATAGCAGTGCTCCCAAAAGCCAAGGCTTCAAACTGCTCAGATTAAACAGGAAATCTGTAAGTTCCAAGTCTTCCCAGGGCAAGAAAAAGGATTACTAGAAAACAGGACATACTGCACATGCAAGCGCATCACATCCTGCAAATTGTGAAAGCCAAGACATCTAATCAGAATCACAGCTAGCACACGCTCAACTTAGAGAGAGAATAATATAGGAATATATAAATGAAAAAGGAGGGGAACAATCACCATGATCAAAAAGCTCTCCTAGTGGACTAGAGGAATTTGTACGTCTTGCTTGCTTCCCATCAACAGCATCAAACGTCTGCACCCATTCGGAAGAGCCCAACACAATCAAAGAAGAACTCCAGCAGAAGATGAGTTGCTCTAAAATGAGCTCAACGTAGCATAATTCAAATGTCATACTATATGCAAAAAAAATACTAACTTAAGTAATAACCACCCATCCGAGCAAAAAATCTCAAGCCAAACTCAAAGGACATCTTCAATATTAGAAAACAAAACATTGACCTCAAAACATGCTATGAACAAGAGGCAAACCTATTTAAAGTAAAATACCAGCCAGAAGGAGTGAGATGTTCGATCAGTTGGAAATTTGTAGATACTTGTTTAAAGGCTTGCCTTTTGAAAAATACTGCTCCACTTTATAGAATGTAATGTGATCTCAATTCGTCTTTTGTCATTCACAACCCAATAAGCTTTTTACACTACAGAACTGAGTTAATATTATAAGGTTCATGTTTTCTCCAAGTTGAACCTGCTAATTCAACCTTGAACACATACTGACCAGCCGCAAACTTATCAGAGGGACTTTCACGATCTCAGATATTCGAAGACAGTAGCGCAGAAGAGGCGGGCTAAATGAAAGATCACACAAGTGCACCCTTTAATCTCTATTTTCTTTTCAGAAAGATAATAAAGTGGGACAGAGCAATGTGGTTATCTGAATTCATCTCAAGGGATCTCTAACTACAAACTACACAAATTGTAGAGAAACCATATGCCTCAAATCGTATGTTACAAGGATCCTTAATTTACATCATTGTAACTATATCATACGGGTGACATGGGTAGGGCACGATTCATACACTATTAACAGAAAAGTGCATATACCCATGCCAATTAGTTCGACACACTGATATAGGAAGTATGCCCATTCCAGAGTCCATGTAACATAGTCAAAGGCACATGATGTACGGATGAAGAGTTCATCAAATGCTGCTATAAAAAACCAAAGAAGGAAAAATACACCCATAAAAGTTTCTCCGAACTGTCATTTAGCTTCTAGAACAACAGGGGAAATGTTGGTAGTTGGAATGGTGGATCACATACATGCTAAGGCAAAATAAAGGAACACTTAAAAGACTAGATCAAGAGTCAAGACCTCAAGAAATTACTTGTAACAGCATATGTTTACCCTCTAGGTTCACCAATTAGACATGGAACTCAAATAGCATATATCTGGCTAAAAGAATCATACATGTCGACTATCAAAACAGTACTGCTACAAGAATAAATTAATAAGACCGTAATTACGATTATGGCTAAGACGGGCAAACCTGATAGAGGAAGAGAAGCAATCCATGAGCAAAATTAACCCATCTTGGAGGAGGTGAATCCAATTGCGGAGAATATATCTGGGGACAAAAACTTATCCAGTAAGAGAGAAGGTAAAAAGTCCTATTAAGAAAAGCTTTTGAAAATATAAAAAAACACAAAATATTGCTGGAAAGACTCATGAGTTACATCATCAGGAAAGCAGAAGAGCTTTCGACAACAACATATAAGGATGTGGCAGGCATAACAAATGAATAACTCCATTTATTAGTCCTTAAAAACTTTGTTAAACATACCTTTTTTTTAAATTAAAGAGTGTCCGAGCAGCATACCAAGCACTCTTCCAGTGGAAGGTATGGTTGCTGACGATCCAACTCACCACCATATCGAAAAATTAAGATACTAAAATTCAAATCCTTTGGATGCCTCTCCTGTATTATAACTAATTGAATTATTAATCAGGTATTCTGATCTAACTGTAATAGACTACACATACTTCCTAATCTACAGTCTGTTCAGGAGCTAAAGCAAACTTCAACCGGATGTTCCATAGCAGCATAATGAACCGAAACTTCAAAACAAAAAGCAGGAGAAACCAAAGAGGAGGCTGAAAACATGTCCTATTTACCTTGGATAAGCAACAAAACGTTATCTTCTAGTTCAGACGATGAGAACGGAAGAGATATATATATATATATATATATATATATATATATATATATATATATATATATATAGAGAGAGAGAGAGAGAGAGAGAGAGAGACAGACAGAATGCACGTGCACTTGCTTGAGAGACACAAAGTATAACTCACATATCCGAGCAGTGCAGATGTGATTAAGAACAAAAATCCTGTAAGTGTAATCTGCAATGGAAGTTATATATCAGACCTCAAAGCGCAGAGAATATACTAATGAGAAGAATAACATTTGCAACAAAGACCATAGACTACAGTGGGACGTACCATATTCGGTCTGGGCAACGTATAAAGAACATGCACACAAAAAAATTGTCAGTTAACTCCGGAAAAAGAGAAAAAGATAAGGCATGATCATCTGGCTAAAGCCATTAGCAAGTAATTGTTACAAACGGGTGACAAATTCATGTTAGACTATTTCTTCTGGCACCTGATGATTATGCACTTCATATATACATATATTGTATACACACAACAACAACAGGTCCATTATATAGTTACAGAGGGAAATGGTCTATGCTTTCCTAATACTCCACCAAAACTGCACTATCAATAATTGTTAATTTCTTTCATCATCATCTTCATCATCAAGGAGGCTTTATCAGTGGCAAAAAGTTTGTCTCAGAAACAAGATCCTGAAAGTTTTTTCTTCTACTTAGATAACCATGATCCTGAAAGTTGTTTTATTTCCATCACCATTTATGGAAGATGGCATTCTGTAGATTCATCAGAAACGAGAAAAGAAAGTTCCTTGAATTCATATTCCTTAATTCGGAATTCCACCAACAATACCGCTGTTCCATTTCAGTTCCGAGATCTGCTCTTCTATTCTAGGGTGTTCAAACAGTTAATTCTACGAGTGAATAGAAGCAGTACAAGGTTCTGAATAGGAAGAAAAGTTTTTTTTTTTTTTTTTAGGGGGGGGGGGGGGGGGGGATGGGGGTCAGGTGTTCCTGAATGAACGACTCTTTTAGACCATCCAAAGACAAAAATCATCCAAAAATTCCTATGTATCTCCTCTTTCCACATCACCATCTATTCTGAATTCCTAATAGAAACTTTTCTTCTTTATCGTCTCTTTGTTTCCTTCTTGACAGGTAATAAAAGAAGTTCATGTCCTCCAAATTGCCAAATGAATGGACAGCAAGACCGAGTGGGCTCACTAAGGAAGCAAATAAATGGAACCCATATACAAGAAACATCACTACACAAACACTAGAAATTTAAACACATATGCACAAAACTGTCATGGAAAAAAGATTCATCATAACATTCAGAGAGAACGAGAGAAAACTTACGGCATCCAAAGGGGGAAGAAATTGACACAGCGACTCCAAAATGGCTGCAACACATACTTAGCAACATAGGAGTGATCTACCCCACTGTATTTGTACCTATGAAGCGCTTGCACTCCATGTGCCCCTATGTAACCCATCCTTTCTTTCCTTCCTCTCGCTCCCTCTGGAATCACCTATAAACCAATTGGAATCTGCACAAAAATAATACGGTTAAAAGTTTCAAAAACGGAAAAAACCAGTATCTAAGTTAACGGAAAACAAAATTGATAGGACTACCAAAATACGATTTTGAATGTTGAATCTGGGAAACAAAGTAGAAACACAAAAGTGGCATGCTTAGAATTGTAATATAGGAGACAAGTTTTCAAAGCCAATTCCAAAAAGCTAGCAGACAAAGAAAATTTGAGCATTGAATCTGAGATACAAAGTAGAAACACAAAACAGCACACCTAAGCTGCAAGACTATGACCAATTTTCTGAACCATCACCAGAGTAAAAAAAGAAAACAAATTTGATGGGGACTCTCGAAATGGGATCTTGAACATTTCATCTGAGAACAAAGTAGAAATACGAAAAAGGTGTGCTTGGAACCTTATGACAAATTTTTCAAAACCAATTACAAAGTTAAACGAGAAAATAATTTGATGGGGCTATTGAAAAGGGAGTTTGAACATTTGAAAAAAGGGCAGCCCAGTGCACTAAGCTCCCGCTATGCGCGAGGTCCGGGGAAGGGCTGGACCACATGGGTCTATTGTACGCAGCCTTACCCTACATTTCTGCAAGAGGCTGTTAATCTGAGAAAAAAGTTTCAACGCAACTTTTCCACTACCAATTTCAGAGTTAACAGGAAAAAGAAAAAATAAGCAAACAAACTTCATGGGTACTATCAATATGGGATTTTGAACATTGAATCTATGATACTAAGCAGAAATATGAAAAGGGTGTGCTTAGAATCCAATAATATAACAAACCGATAAGCACTTTCATAGTTACAGTATCAAAATGGGATTTTGAACATTGAATCTATGAAACACAGCAGAAATACGGAAAGGGTATGCTTAAAATGCAAGAATATGTCAATTTTCGATAAGAAATTCCAGAGTTACAGTATCAAGGTTGGATTTTGAACATTGAATCTATGAAACTAAGCAGAAATAAGAAAAGGGTATGCTTAGAGTATGACAAATTTTCATTAGGAATTCAAGAGTTACAGTATCAAAATGGGATTTCGCACTTTTTTTAAAAAAAACAAAATTTGAATCTGAGAAAGAAGTAGCAACACAACTTTTCCAATATGAAATACGAAAGGGTACGCATAGAGTATGACAAATTTTCATTAGCAATTCAACAGTTACAGTATTAAAATGGAATTTCGCACATTGAATCTATGAAACTAAACAAAAGTAAGAAAAGGGTGTGTTTAGAATGCAAGAATATGACATATTTTCATGAGCAATTCCATAGTTATAGTATCAAGATTGGATTTTGAAAATTGAATCTGTGAAACTAAGCAGAAATAGGAAAGGGGTATGCTTAGAATATGACAAATTTTCAAAAGCAATTTCAGAGTTTCAGTATCAAGATGGGATTTTGAACATTGAATCTACAAAACTGAGCAAAAATACGAAAAGGGTATGCTTAGTATGCAAGAATATGACAAATTTTCATAAGCAATTCCATAGTTACAGTATCAAAATGGGATTTAAACATCGAATCTAAGAAACATTACGAAAAGGCATCTATAATGCAATGATATGAAAAGCAATAGCCATTCTTAGTGAAAATTTGAAACTTGAAAGAGTTCGCAGAATCTAACCTTTTGTGAAAAGAGGATGCAGGGAGTGATCCTTTGGAGAAGCGATGAGCAAATGTTTTCTGTTTCTTGGAATACAAAAAAAAAAAAAAAAAAACGTACGAGTATAGTAGAGCAAAGAAGAGAGACACACAAAATTGGAGGGGGGGGGGGTTAGGACAGGTACGTGGGGTGGGAGGGGCGGACGGACCGTATGTTTTTTCGTTAAGTATTAATGTTTGATTGAGAATCATTCGTCTAAAAAAAGGTTCAAGCTTTTTAGGCCCCGTTTGGCCATGAGTTTTGCCAAAATAAATTTGGAATTTATTTTCAAATCTCATGTTTGGCTATAAATGTTGCCCATATTCTGGCCAAATCCCAAATCCCAGATTTCAAATCCCAAAATCAGCTATTGAGCTGATTTTGGGCCAAAATCCCAAAACTTGGGAATTATATACATGTTTTTCCAAAATAAAGTTGGAAAATATGTTTTGAAAACGTATGTCCAAACACATTTTCATCTTCAAACCAAACTTCACCCAAATCAGATTTTTCAAAACAAATTTAGGATCTATAGTCAAACGCTATCTTAGTACCTAAAGCTATAGCCCATAGGGAACATCTCCAAAAACTGCTTAAGGCTTAAGCCAAGTTCGACTCTTATTTTTACAAAGGGAAACTAGTCATTAGTTCTCAAGTTCCCCATGTTTTTTTTTTTTTTTGTTACTACTTTTTATTTTTATAACAGATGTTCAGAACTCATATTAGGTAACTTTGTCGAACGGCTTAGGAAACTACAATAATAAACTCGGTGGAGTCTCACAAGCGGAGTTTAGGAGAGTAGCGTGTACGTAAACTTTATTCCTATTCTGGAAAAGTAAAAAAAATTATTTTTATAGACCCTCGACTCAAGAAAGATTAAAAAAATAATAAAAACAAACAATATTAACAATAAAGACCGGAAAGATAATAATAAAAACAATCTAAGATGAACGGCTTCGACAAATAAAAGAAAATCATTTAGCTTTTTATGTTTGTGGGATTAACTTTATGGTTTTAAAAGTCATATTCAATTGCGTTAAAATGTTGATTTTATCGACTCATTAATTGCTAAGTCATATTTAATTTGTTTTTATTGTTTGGCTAAGTCAACTTTCAATGAAGTTATTACCTTAACCTTGGGAAACTTCTTTTTTCTTTTGTCCTTTTTTTCCCTTTTCTATCTGAATTAATGATCAACCTGTCCATCTAGGATTACTTAACCATTTGTTTTGTTCATTTTTACATGATTCACACGAGACCATTTCTGTATCATTTTGCAGAATTGTCAAATTTCTAGTCTGCTTCTTAACTAATTGAAGAGGTAACCTACCGTTTCATATTAAATGAGGTTTTTTACTTTTTAATATGTTCCAAAATAAATGACACATTTCTAAATTTGGAAATAATTCAACTTTAAACTCTTCATTTTACCCTTTTTGCCTTTAATGACAAGCTTTTGTAGCCAAAAATGGCATGGCCCCACAAACTTTTTACCCCTTAAGCTTTTAAGACCACAACTTTCAAAAGTCTTCTTCTTTTTTTCTTAAACTCCGTGCCGAGTCAAAGTATCTCAAACAATATGAAACGGATACTACGGCCCATTTGGCCATAAAAAGAAATTTACTTTTTTCGAAATTTTTTTACTTTTTCGGAATCAGTGTTTTGGTTGTGAAAAAGTCAAATTTTATTTGAAGATGAATTTCGAAATTTTTCAAAAATTTAAAAACTGCAAAAAGTTATTTTTTAAAATTTTCACTTCAAATCACTCACAAAAATTCAAAAACAACTTCAAATTATATTCATGTCCAAACATAACTATAATTTTTAAATACCATTTTCGCTTAAAAATTCTTTTACTTGTTTCCAAAATTTCACAATTCTTATCGCACACGTAATAAATGGACCACTGTCACACGGTAATATCCTGGACGGTCAAAGAAAAGGAACTCAAATTGGCCAGTCAGACAAGCACACTCAACTATGTACATCACATCCACAACGCGTGTATTCACAGCTAAGCATTTTACAAATGACGATAGTGTTGGCGTCATCGATAAATACATTTCTATGTCGAGAGAAGGGCCGCAGCGTCAGGGCAAAGCCACATTGTCATAAAGGTGGTCGTCGGAAAATTGCATTGGATATAGGTAAAATATTAGGTTTTAGAAGTTTATAACATATATTAAATATCATTTGTCGGGGGGAGGGATTAGCACACTTTCGGGAAGAACATAGAATAGTAGAAGATCCAGTAGCCGGGAAGGGGCCTAGAAGTGCCTACTACTACACCACACTACACTTGGCTCTACACATTTACAGAGCTAACCGGGGGCGGACTTTTCACTTATTTCAAATTCGAACACCCTTGGGTAAATTCTTGGCTTCGCTACTGCGCAGCGTTGTGTACACGATTATTCCATAGGTTACGCGTTCAAGTCATAGAAGTAGTCATTAATACTTGCATTAGAGTATACTGTCTGTCACACCTTCGTTTTTCTGAAGGGATAGGGAGTTTTTCCAATTAAAGTGACTTTAATCGAAATGGGGTTGTTTATTTAATTTTAGAGTCGTCACTTGGAATAATTTGTGGTGTCCCAAGTCACCGGTTTATTTTAAATCCCAAATTAAGGGAATTTGACTCTATTTTTACGGTCTGCGAACACAGAAGACCGGGTAAGGAATTATGTTAACCGGGGAGAAGGTGTTAGGCATTCCCGGATTCCGTGATTTTCGCACGGTCGTTTTAATCATACCTGGCTTATTTAAATTGTTTAATTAGTTTAGAACCTATGTATATTTTACCTTTTACCGCTTTTAAATTATGGCGTTTATGGATTTAATCTTTGAACAGATTACATGGGTGTAAATCCGCTTTATTCGGGGCGCTAAAACCATGTCACGCATACGTGTACACAATTTATCACGCTTAATTAATTTGAGATTGTTTGGCCAAAGTTGCGTGAACGCATACTTTGATTTATTTTTGGGAACCGTAACCATGTCACGCAAACGTGTACACAATCACGATAGTAAATTAAAAGCGCCTAAAGCATTGCTACGAATATTCATTTTAGAAATCGTAATAATATCACGCGAACGTGTAAATAATCATGATAATAAATTAAGTGCGTGCCTAAAGAATGTTTATGAGTTTATTAATTCGTATATTTAAGACCAACTGTGATGATCGAGAGCTTATAGAGTTGGGATATTTGAGGAAGGATAAATTCAATGGCTGTTTTGGACTACGAAGCTATTCTGTGGCTTGACCAATTATTTTACAACATAGATTAATAGCCCATAAATTAATGGAAAGGTTAAATGGTCAAGAATTGGTGGGTGTGAATCTGTCGATCATAGGAAGTGATTAATGCTTCAAATGGAGTCACTTATGGGCCTAACGTGAGGCCTCAGGGCGCTTAGACCCTTCTAAAATGTTTGTGCTCCTACAAGGTAAGCTAATGGAGTATGGAATCAATTAGACCCACACTAGGGTACGTAATCTTGTCCGGGCCAATTAATTGGCCCAAAGGCCTATGAGCACAAAGGCCTAATAACGCACCCAAACTTGAATTTCAACATGATTATAAAAAGGAAAATTTTCGTATATATACCATATATGAAACCATATTATCAAATATGTTCATAGTTTACATATTACCATTCATGCTAATAGTATTTCTACATAATATATACAATGCATTAAATAAGGAATCAATATAGCTTTATGATTCCTTATTTAGGCGCGGTAAAAAAGGGGAATTAAATATTCTTCCAGATCTTCCACAACGCAAATCACGCATATTAATCTTCTTCGTCAGTTTCGTTTCAAATTTAGCGTCTCTGCTTTTTCGATACACTGTGTTTCAAACCTTTTTTCTGATTTCACAAATCAAAAACGGCTAAATCTTCTACAATTCTTCTACATCAAACGCAATTATGTCCAAATTTCAGTAATACAAAGCAAAG